>NW_024732537.1:702500-732500 GCF_018991925.1 Homarus americanus
GGGGTATTCATGTGTATATAAGCGTGTGTGTGTTTATCTCTGTTTATGTGTGTATGTGTGTGGGTGTGTGTGTGTGTGTAATTTCATTTGTATGCCGGTGTGTATGCAGGAAGTTTGCGTGTTTATCTTTGAGCTTAAATACACAGTTGCTTGTATATACACGGCTTCTTGCATGCATGTCTTACGTGTAATCTCCCTGAACTACCCATTGTATCCTGCTAACCTATCCTGCTGACCAATCTTCCTGACCCATTTTCATACCTATTCCTACCCTCTTGATCTCTCCATTACCACATCCTCCTACCCTGCCTGACGACCCCCCGCGTCTCCCTACCCTCCCTAACCACCCCTACGTCCCCCTACCCTCCCTAACCACCCCTCTACCCCACCTCACCCCCTCCCTAGCCACCCCTATCCCCTCACCCCTCCCTAACTCCCCTACTCCCTCCTCCCTAACCACTCCCTTACCTCTCCTACCCCCTTCCTAACCACTTGCCCCCCCTCCCCCTCAGCCTGGCCTCCTCGTTGACACTATCGAGCGATGTTGACGGGAATTATGAGCCTGGAGGCCACCGCTCACATGCTGGGGCATTCCATCACCTGGGCCGTGCTCCTTAGTGCATATTTGGAACACGTAGCGGGGGTTAGGGCAGCTTCCCTCTCACCCCTCATGCCTCACCCCCTCCCTACTCTTAAACCCCACCCCTGTGCTCACGCAAATACAACTTTGACAAGGTGTCCTTAAATTGTAGAGAGAGAGAGAGAGAGAGAGAGAGAGAGAGAGAGAGAGAACACAGTCACACTAGGGATACGAATAATATTTGTTCTTCGGAAATAAATAAATAAACCCGGCAGGCACTCTACCACCATGCAATTTATTCGGCGATTTTCATATTTATTTTTTATCGTGAATGTTAGATCTGGGAGAGAGAATGTGTGGACGATATATAGGTTATAGGAACGATGTAAAGACCCACTGAGCGATATAATGTTTAATATGATAGAAATTTAACGATTGATCGATACTAATGACACAGAGACGATATGGACGATATAAAGGCGATATTTTGAGATAAAGTTCGACATAAAAGGCCTTATATTACTACCGGTATATTAAACACACACACACACACACACACAAACTTCACCCAGCTGCGTGTTAACAAGCGGACCAGCATACGTAATTTGGGAGGACTGTGCGTGCAGGAGTAAGGAAGTCGGATACAGGCCGTTCATCCGATACGCTTGTCAACAATGTTTATCGATGGCCCCTGCAGACCGGCCGGTGACTTAAGCATTCTGTTCTGCCGGTATGAGACTCAGACAGGTGAAGTCATTTGGCAGAACACATTGAGCTGAGACAAATTGGTGATCGTAAATTATTTCTTGGTGTGGATAGGGATGAGGTGGAGGGAGGGTCGGGAGGGGGGGGAAGAAGGGAGAGGGGAGAAGAGGAGGAGGAGGAAGAGAAGGAGGAGGATGGGCTTAGTGGGGTAAGATAAGATGTGTGTGTGTGTGTGTGTGTGTGTGTGTGTGTGTGTGTGTGTGTGTGTGTGTGTACTACGTTCAAGATTGCATGTGTATGTGTGTGTGTATGTATGATCGGAAACAGATTATCATAACACAGTTGTGGCTTTGCGTGCATGACATACTAGTTACGAGCATGCCATTATTAATTGCGTGCATGACATACTAGTTACGAGCATGCCATTATTAATTGCGTGCATTACTTTACTAGTTACACACATACCATACTAGTTACGTGCATGACATTACTAGTCGCGTGCATGACAGTAGTAGACGGCGACTATGAGGAACCACCACTATGATAGCTGAAGCTGGTCTGGTGAATAGTACAAGTTTATGTCTCGATAACTCCTCAGTGTGTGTATTAGTAACTCCCAAATAACAAAGAGTTGACCCGTGAAATATTGACCTCCTCTCTCTCTCTCTCTCCTTTCCTCACTTTCATTCCCCTCCTTGTTTCTCTCTTCCTCTAACCTCCTACCAAATCTACACTCCCTCACTCTTCTCTCAGCCCTTCCTTCACTCTTTCCTTCAACCCTCCCTCACCTTCCTCACTCTTCTTCTCCTCCTTCCGTCTTCCTCCACACCTCCCACCCATCCCCCCCCCCACCCTCCACCCTCCCTTCCCTCACCCTCTTCTTTCCACATGCTGCACCCTCCTCCATCCTCTTCCTTCCCGTTCCACACTCCCTCCCCTCCATCACCCTCCCCTCTTCTCCCTCCTTTCGTTGTTCATGGTGGCGGTATCGACACGTTCATAACACGTCCGCTACGCGTCTTGTGATAATTCAAGGTCACTTATTGTATATTTCGTGGTTAAACACGTCCACAACATGTCATGGGTAACACGTTAAGGAGATAATCAAGGACAAACACACGTACGTACATAATACAATTCCAAACACGTTCACAACACGACTAACATATTCACGAGATAGAACAAAAATGTATGTATGTATGTATGTATGTATGTATGTATGTATGTATGTATGTATGTATGTATGTATGTATGTATGTATGTATGTAATAATAATAATAATAATAATAATAATAATAATAATAAACGGTTTATTAATAGAGTTGCAGCAGGTGGGTGAAAATATACAGACTTACATTTGATTTCGACATAATGATATAATATGGATTGAATACATTTACAGGGCTGTACAGTACATAAATCAGGAGTTGTTTATTATTTTAACAATAGATGGGATGGTGCTATTCTTATATCTATCGGCGCGGGCTCTTATGGGCTGAATTTTGTTGTAGTGGCGGACTGTATGTATGTATGCGTTAGATGAGGCATATAAAACATCATCTTTGTGTTTGTTTGTTTGTTTCACGTCTGGTAGTAGCAGTTAGGAGCCATTACGAGCAGTGTTATGAGTTATGAGTCGACACACTTGTACAGACATACATCATGACGTGGCAGCGAAATGACCCTTCCTACTTCCCTCCCTCTATCCCCCCTTCCATCTCTCCCTCCTGTCCCTTTTCGTATTCCCTTCATCTCTCTCCCTACCTCCCTCCTTCGTTCTCTCCCTCCCTTCTCTCCTTTCCTCCCTCCCTCCTTTCCTTCTCTCCCTCCACCAAAACAACCCATAATGCATCAGTAACTCGTCGCCGTGGACTTAAACCCACACACACACACACACACACACACACACACACACACACACACACGGACGGACGGACGGGAGAACCCACATTACTTATTAATACTCGACCACAAATCATCAGTGGAATTAGAGTTTCGTGACACCTGAGTTGAACGCCAGGTGAGCCAAGCGCCAGTTCGGTGAGTGGGGGAACTACTGGCTGAGTGGGGAGCGGAGAGGGGAGGGAGGGAGCTAGTGGTTGAGTGGGGAGTAGAGAGAGGTAGGGAGGAAGCTAGTGGTTGAGTGGGGAGTAGAGAGAGGTAGGGAGGGAGCTAGTGGTTGAGTGGGTAGTGGAGAGGGGAGGGAGGGAACTACTGGCTGAGTGGTGGTAGAGTGGGAAGGAGGGAGAGAGGGAAGGGTAAGGAGGAAGAGAAAACAATGGAAGGAAGGCAGGAGACAGGCAGACAGACAGACAGACAGATAGACAGACAGATAAAAGAAAATACAGTGTTAAGGTATTCCAGCTTGACCACCACCACACCCAAAAAACACCCCACACAGGTAACAACACACACACAGACACACACACACACACACACACACACAGACACACACACACACACACAGACACACACACACACACACACACACACACACACACACACACACACACACACACACACACACACACACACACACACACACACACACACACACACACACACACACACACACACACACACACACACACACACACACACACACACACACACACACACACACACACACACACACACACACACACACACACACACACACACACACACATACACACACACACACACACACACACACACACACACACACACACACACACACACACACACACACACACACACACACACACACACACACACACACACACACACACACACACACACACACACACACACACACACACACACACACACACACACACACACACACACACACACACACACACACACACACACACACACACACACACACACACACACACACACACACACACACACACACACACACACACACACACACACACACACACACACACACACACACACACACACACACACACACACACACACACACACACACACACACACACACACACACACACACACAGACACACACACACCTGGCGATTGCATTAGGGAGGAAGGAGGCGTCAGGTGAGATGTAAATATAGACTGGTAGTGATTATTTTCCAAGCGTCAATATAACAAATTATTAACAAGCAATTACCATCCATCATAAAGTTCTGTGTGTGTAGTGTAAATATCAATGATACTAAGGTTGGCAGTCTCTTCTCTCTCTCCAGACACAGCCATCACACAGACATAAACATTAGCCATGTGTTGTGTTCCGGTGTGACCTACAAGTCCCGGATGTCATTTAAAGTGTCTACCAGGTAAATTGTGGCCATGGGAAGTAATATTGGGTTAATGAGGACCTGTCTAGTTCTTACCTGTCAACGAGGGAGTTACTGAAGGGTTTGGGAAGTCGTGGTGGAGAGTATTATTAGGTTAGGTTAGGTTAGGTTAGGTTAGGTGATGGTGTCTACAATAGATGAAGGTGTATTTTGTGTGCTTTGATTATGTTGGTTACTAATAATAATAAAAATAATGATAATAATAATAATAATAATAATAATAATAATAATGATAATAATAATAATAATAATAATAATAATAATAATAATAATAATAATAATAATAATAATAATAATAATAAAAACATAATAATGATAATAATAATAATAATAATAATAATAATAATAATAATAATAATAATAATAATAATAATAATAATAATAATAATAATAATAATAATAATAATAATAATAATAATAGTAGTAGTAATAGTAATCCTGTGTTTTAATAACGTAAATAAGTAAAATAATATTAATCTTCCTTTTAGATGCGTTGATTAATTACAGTTACAATAGCTTACCTGTGTTAATTAGTTACAGGTACCAAGGTAAGGTACACAGCAGGGAAAAAACTTAAACCCATAGGTGTGTATTAAATCCTCCCTTCCAGGTCCTTCAATCACCGTCATGTAATCCCTTCGTTACTTGCATCAGGTAATCCCTCAAGTACGGACGTTAAATCTCCTTCTTTTTCATTACTACTTCAGCTAAACCCCTGAAATCTCCACCCGCGTCATTAACCTTGCTTCTGTGCACATGACATACCCAAGTCTCTCGTCACTTTTTGCATAGTCCGTGTGCATGAGATTTCTGAACTAGGTGCGTGTAAATCCCTCAACCGTGTGCATGGAATCCTTCAACTGTGCATGAATTTACTCAATTATGTGCATGAGATCTTTCGACTATGTGCTTGTGAGTGTTTCGATTTATTTTATTGGAATCTCCCAACACACACACACACACACACACACACACACACACACACACGGCAGTCATGAAGCTGTCAGGGGAGTGTCGGCCAGGGTACAGTAATTACAGACGCAAGACACCAGCCTGACTTCCTGTAGTCCTCTCCTGGACACACACGTCTGTCTGTATGTCTGTGTATGTATGTCTGTGTGTCTGTGTGTATTGTATGCATGTATGTATGTTATGGATTACAACTCAAGAGTATGCCTGATTACCTTTGCATGAGATCTGCATAATACACACACAGGTCTGCCTTAAGTCAAGATGCCTCATAACTGTACAGGTGTGTATGCCCACTATGCACGCATACACCTGAAAGATATGAATATATGTTTCTAGGCATGGATTACACACACACACACACACACACACACACACACACACACACACACACAGGACAAATAGAGACAAACCTAATTTTCCTCCCTCTTAAAGCCTGAAATTACCTCAAAAGGAAACATGTCATTGAGGAGTAAGGAGCAGCGTTCTCCTCCAGCATGTAAATTTGGGGTCATCACATATGTCAGGGCAAGAAAAGCGGGAGGACGCGTGTGAGGGCAAGGAGAAGGAAGGGGGAAGAACGCGAAGAAATGGAAAGAAGAAAAAGAAAATATCAGAAGAAAAATGAATAAAACAGACTTACTGACATCTTCTACACCTGTGACGGTAATTGCAGGTAGATTATGCTGTCAGAAGGTAAACAAGAGAATTTTTTGTGTGATTTTATGATTTTCGCGTAAATGGAGGAACTACAGGCATAATGTCTTGGAGTGAAAAGTAAAAAAAAAGTGTTTTACAAGTTGAATTTACATGGGTGGGTGTAAATTGTGTTAGTGATGTGTAGAAAAACGGAGAATGTTAAATTTTTTATGTAAATTTTTGTGTTCGATGTAAATTCCAACCAAAAACTATGTATTGACTGTAAATTAATGAACGTAAAAGTGTAAATCAGGGAACTTACAGTGTAAATAATTTGTCAGGAAGAGGAGCAGGAGGAGGAGGAGGAAGAAAGAGAGGAGGAGGAGTAGAAGAAGAGGAGGAAGAAGAGCAAGAAGAACAGAGGAGGAGAGGAAAAATGGATGACACGATCGCCATTACAATGTTGATTATAACCCGCGTCAGAAATATATAGCAAATACTGTATATAGATTGACGGTGTAGTTCTCGGGGGTCGATTTCTTGTATTGTAAAGGTCGATGAGGGTCGATGGAGGTCGATAGGGGAAGGGGGTAACTCGACTCTTCCATCTTTGTTGTGTTACTTGATTGTTATTGTTGTTTCGTACGGATTTCTGTTTATTTTTTTACCCCCGGGTGTAAACAATTCGACTCTTTGTTTGTTTTTAATGTTAGAATGAGTCATCGTCTTATTCCGGCCCCGTGATGTGAAAGTGCATTCTCCCATATAGTTCGTTAAATACAGGTTTCACTATATCTCACAGGTAAGAGGTATTTGTATCATAACTGCTAAACTTATCACAAACTGGAAATATCTCATGTGCTTTTTCTTCTACTTTTGAACACGTGTGCGGTTTATCACTGAACATGTGTGCTGTATCAAGTAGTACTCTTTATAGTCGTTTGGAACACCTGTGTGTTGTGTGTAGGTAACACGTGTGGTGTAGCCTGTTGGGTGTACAGTATAGGTCAGGTTAGTTAGAATCTTGTTGCGACCTATCCTGACCTATCCTGATTTAAGGAAATATAACCTAATATATTCTTACCTAACCTAATCAAACCTAACTTAGCCTAATCTAAACTAATCTAACTTGACCACCACCTGTTGTGCCTCCTGTTGTCTGTTTGTCGTTCCTACTTGTTAGTGACTCCTGTTGTCTGTCCGTTTGAGCCCACGCACCACTTGACTATTAACTATCAAAGATAAACGCGACATTACAGCAACCGGAGGCTAAACACGTGCGTAGATCATTTGATACGCGTAAATTAGGACAGGTAAATGCGTATATTAGCCCCCCCCCCCCCACACACACGCACATACTTAGCGGGCGGGCAGGTGGGCGCGGCGGTAGGTGCTGTGGGATGATGACCTGTGTGCTTATATCAAGGGAATCGTACACTTGCGGGGTGGTTCCTTACTCCAGGTTAACGTTGGTCACACCTGGGCTATCTGTCCCCTCTCCCAATCCCCTCACTAATTACAGCTGTCTCACACGTGTTGCAGGTGTACCGAGGGGTGGTAGGTGGGTGGGTGGGTAGGAAGGGGTTTCTTGATATGGAACCTAACCTGTAAGTGTCCATTAAATTTTATCATTGTCATGATTAGTACCTCGAAACAAGGAGATAATGGGGGTTAGGTTAGGTTTGGTTAGGTTAGGTTAGGTTTGGTTAGGTTAGGTTAGGTTAGGTTTCTAGTTCATAATAAGTTTATCTAGATCATCCTCCTAACATACTCATCACCAGTTAAAAATTATCGAGAAAAAATACAAAGAAAATCTTCAAGTAATCGAGAAAATGACTGAATGTCTTCGTGTTTCCGTTCCCATTGTATCTATCAGAAACATTGTATCTATCAGAAACATTGTACCTATCGACACATTGTACTATCTATCGACACCTTGTACCACCTATCGACACATTGTACCACCTATCGACACCTTGTACCACCTATCGATACCTTGTACCACCTATCGACACATGTACCCACCTAACTAAACACATTGTACTATCAAACATTGTATCACCTATCGACACCTTGTACCACCTATCATTTTAACCTTTTTCTCGACACATTGTATCACCTATCGGCACCTTGTACCATCTATCGGCACCTTTTATCGCCTATCGACACATTGTACTTACCTATCGACACATTGTGCCACCTATCGACACCTTGTACCACCCTATCGACACACCCAACAGCCACCACCTATCGACACATGTACCACCCTATCGACACCTTGTACCACCCTATCGACATTAACGTGTTATTCTCTGCTTGCTTGTCACACACCTCCCACACAATTCACCATTACTAAATCTTGATTCCTATCTCAATACATATTACACCTAATGTTATTTTTTTACTTATACATATATATTTTTTTTAATTTCTCTATAAGCATATGATCTCACTGCGCCTCACCTGCTCTATAACCCGCTGTGATACTATTAAGATTCTCATCAATAGGAGAGAGAGAGGGGACCAACAGTGTTTAGTCATTAAACATAACCAACTACAACGAAGACAACACACGGCAGATAATGTCACTTAATAGAAATCATTAATAGATAATAATGAATAGAATCTATGAGGGATAATATTACGTTATGGTGATATTAGTACTGAAATTTAAGCTATGATGGAAAGGTGTTAAATAGTGCTGGTAGTTCAGACACTTAACCTAATATAACTGAAGATAACCTAACTTAACTTAATCTAACTTAACTTAACTTAACTCAACTTAACTCAACCTAATGGAACGATTATCTCTGTCTTATTTTGTCTGTTATGTGTCCGTGTATTTGTTTGTTGTTCTGTCACTGTATATTGGCCTCTCTCTCTCTCTCTCTCTCTCTCTCTCTCTCTCTCTCTCTCTCTCTACCATCACCACAGTCACCCTTTACCCCCAACACACACACACACACACACACACACACACACACGTAATCATCAATGGCTGTCGCCCATATCCGGATTCATAATTCGTGAACGGTATCGTGTTCCCTCGAATCCACGAACGGGAGGGAGGGAATGGTGGTATACTGAGGCGCAAATAATTCATAAATCAAAGGTTTAATGCGTGAGAAGTGTCGTTAAGGTTTGTGGAGGGTAATAAAATAAGTCGTTTGTCACTGTGTGTGTGTGTGTGTGTGTGTGTGTGTGTGTGTGTGTAGTTCACCTCAAACCAAACAGTCACAAAACAAAAAACAAAGAAAACAATAGAAACAAGAAAAAGAGTCGTATTTGTAAACAGAAAAAGAATCGTTAATCTGATATTTGGTTAACAAACGTCTATTGAATATTGGTGGGAGGGAGGTGGTGTGGGGAGGGATGTTGTGGGGAGGGACAGTGTGGGGAGGGGAGAAGGTGTGGGGGAAGGTATGGGAGAGGTGTGGGAGGGAGAATGTTGTGTGGGAGGGACGGTGTGGGAGGAAGGTGTGGGGAGGGGAATGTTGTGGGAGGGGGACAGGTGTGGGGAGGGAGGTGGGAGGGGGAAGGTGGGGAGGGGAAGATGTGGGAGGGGGAAGGTGTGGGGAGGGAATGTTGTGGGGAGGTGTGGGGAATGTTGTGGGAGGGGGGACGGTGTGGGAGGGGAGGAGGTGTGGGGAGGGGGACGGTTGTGGGGAGGGAGGGTCTTGGGGGGGGTGTGGGAGGGACGGTGTGGGAAGGAGGTGTGGGAGGGAATCTTGGCTGGGAGGGGACGGTGTGGGGAGGGAGGAGGGGTGTGGGAGGGGGACGGTGTGGGAGGAAAGGTTGGGAGGGGGTGTGGGAGGGGAAGTGTAGCGACAAAGCAGCATATGTCTTAATAATAATAATAATAATAATAATAATAATAATAATAAGCTACAATAAAATAAAAAATTTATATCTACACGTACGACACCTCAAGAATATACTCAGCTCCCATAGTGTTCAGGGGTGTGTGTGTGTAGGTCCCGTGTTTCAGCTCTGTATGTTAACTGTTAAACCGTAAAGCTCATAACGTGAAATACAACCACCATTAGCCAGCATATTTCAGAGCTAATAACAACTACAACATTTACGGTCGAATTTATACCTTTACCACATAGGGAATATCACCCTTATCCACATCTATTTGTATATAAATCATTAACTCTCAACTTTGGGGAGAAAAATATACTTGGTCCTTGTATAAAAGAAAATACCGACTTTTTTTTTTTACTTTACCTGTATTTTCCCCCAATACAGGCGATTCATTACCAGCAAACATCACCTTGGGCACAGGTAAATGGCTCGTCCAGGTAATAGATTTTTCAACATAGCGAGAAACAGCGACTAATTTCATTTACCAAAAGTCAACAGAACGCTTTAAGGTTTGGCATCAGTACACACAGGTGGGAGATGTATTGCCCCCTGTGTGTTAATTCAATCAGGTGTGTTTGACTGGACCCGCTCGATAACGCGTGCCATTTCGGCCTATTAGCTTTGATTTGGCCGTGACCCTCTGTAATGACCCGAATATTTCTTCTGTAGAGCTGGGGGTGGGGGGGGTGGGGGTAGGAGAGCCTGAGGAGTGTTTGGTTTCGTTGTGGGTTTTCTCTCTAGTTTTCTTTTGTCTGTTTTTCCCTTTGTTTTTTCTTTATTCTTTCTTTATCTCGATTATACATGGTTCTCTTCCTCACACTTCCCCCCCTTCTCACTTATCACTTTCCTTCTCTCCCTCACCACTAACCCTTTTCAACTCTCCCTTCCTCCCCTCTCTTCTTCCTCCTTCCTCGTTCCCTCTTTCTTTTCTCCCCCTCCTACCCCTTCCTCCTTTTCACCTCCCCACTCTCCACCTTCTTCGCCTCCTACCCCTCCCTCCCCCCCTCCCACTGCTTTGGCTTCTTGTGTCTGCTAAATTTATCATGGGATCCGTCGACCCTTTGGTATAATTCCGTCAAACTATAACTTCGTTCTCTTTTTAATTTTCTCTCGTTCTTTATCACCTGTATCACTTCCTCCCCTCTTCCTCCCCTCTTCCATCCCTCCCACTTATGTCGTAACAGCCCTCACAGGGAGAGTCTATATCAGGGTGAAATTAGGCTCGAGTCTATGATCTCCCACCCTCCCTCTCCACACCCTGTCACTCCACTCTCTCCACCCTGTCCTCTCCTCCTCCTCTCTCCCTTCTCTCTCTCCCCTCCCCACCTCTCCTACATACTAACGTTTACCACAATTAAAGTCAATTACCTTTGTGGATTTGGTGAATGTAAAGGTGATGTAAGGTTTATTATTATTATTATTATTATTATTATTATTATTATTATTATTATTATTATTATTATTATTATTATTATTATTAGTTTAAGTAGTAGTAGTAGTAGTAATAGGAGTAGAAATAATAGTAGTTATATTTTTTTTGCTGTTAATTTCATTGTTGTTGTTGTTGTTTGTTAGTGCTAAATAGTCACAGTAATAGTAGTAGTTGTTTTAATTTTAACCCCAAGTCGACTCTGGTTGATGGGAGAATGGAAGACAGTTGTGGTATCTGAGGAGTCATTGAGTGGTACACCTGGTCCCTAGGTGATCACTGTATGGTACTTTTTATGGTACACTTAAGGGCGGTGTTCGATACCTTAAGTGGCTTGTTAACGGTACTTGTAGGGGAAAGAGAGTACCATGCCTTCCTAGACGTGGAACTATGGTACACTTAAGGCTCGTGATTGGTATGTTGGGTGTGTGGTACAGAGGTATATTTCAAGAGGGTATGGTACCTTAGGGCGGTTCATGGAGGTAGGTATTAGGGGAGAGGGAAGGAGGTGGTGTATCTTGTTAGTTGTTAAGGTAACTTGATGTGGTAGCCTGAGTCATCTGGGTATTATGGTAAGGAAGGATGGATGTAAGTTCTCCCTTCTACTTTCTTACCTCACCTTCCCTCCTTTTCCCTTCCCTTCCTACTTCCCTCCTCCCCTCCCCCCCCCTCTTCCTGTATCGTATCTTCCCTCCCCTTTCTATCCCTCCCTCCCTCCCTCCCTCCCTCCCTCCCTCCCATTACTCCAGTAAATAACAATAGAGAAAAAAAATAAGTGCCAATTTAATTATTGCTCAAATTTACTAGCGAAGGTGAAACTTGTAATAGCCTGAGATGAACTACCGTCGACCACTTACTCCCGGGGTCCCGAAAACACCCACCAATTCCCGAAATTATGGGGAATGGGATCTATAATGGGTGAAAAATCCCCACCTTCCCCACCTTCCCCCCTCCCCACCAGCCGCTGTCTTAACCCTGCACTTATTACACCTTTCACCACTGGCTGCGGTTCTAACCCGTAAATTGAGTTGCTGCCCACCAGACCACCGCGGCTTTTTGACGCCGAGGGGTTGCTGGTGTGTAATTACTTCTCCTGGACTGCCTTTTCCGGTTGATATGTTGTGGAGTGGAGGGGGGAGAAGTAGGGGGAGGGGGGGTTGGGTTGGAGGGGAGAAGGGAGGGGAAAGAGGGAGGGGGGAGAAGGAGGTTGTGCATTGGGGAAGTGGGTGGATAGGGAATGTGTGGTGGGGGAGGTGGAGGATGTGTAGTGGGGAAGGAGGTGGATGAGGGATGTAGGGGGAGGGTGTAGTTTGCAGGATAAAGTGGAGGAATAGAGGATAGTTGGAGAGTGGACGTGGTGGACTGGAGGATGGAGGCTAGTGGAGGATTGGAGAAAATATGAATATGTTGGGGCTAAGGGAACGAAAGGAGGGGTGGAGGGGTTATGAGGGGTAGGGAACGGGGGGGTTATGAGGGGTGTTATGAGGTGTGATTAGGACGATCCGTGTTGGAGTGAGGGTACTGTGTGTGGTGGTGGTAATGGTAGTGGTGGTAGTAGTCGTGGTAATGGTAGTAATGGTAGTGGGTGGAAGTTATCTCCTGGTTGTTCCATACTGTGGTATGATACACCTGTTGTTCTCCTGTTACTGGATATCAACAGGAAACATCTGTTATCCTGAAAATCCCTGATATTAACGGGAACATCTGTGCTAGCTCGTGGGCGTTGACGGGTGCATCTGTTGTCTCAATTCCTTTAATAAAAACAGGTATTTGTGTTATCTTCCAGCCTCTTACTGTTAACAGGAACACACCTGTCGCCTACTACCTTATATCTGTCAACACAACACACCTGTATTCTTACACCCCTTCACGTACCTGTCATTTATGTTAACTGTTCATAGATTACGTGTGTGTGTGTGTGTGTGTGTGTGTGTGTGTGTGTGTGTGTGTGTTTGCGTGAATCCCTCCAGTTAAACTCTTTACAGTTTATTTCGAGTCAGAAGCGGTAGTTTCCTGTACTTATCTCGTGGGAGGTTCGGTAGCGGCGGCGGTGGTCAGAAACAAACCAATTACACTCACCTGGTTCACCTGAGTCGAGACCAAAAGGTAAAAAGGTGTTTGACAAATGAACCGTCCGGATGTGAGGGTGGTGTTGGGTTTGAGCAGATTGTTTTTTGCTGTTGTTGTGAGTTGTTGGTTGTGAGAGTATATTTGCAGGTAGTACCCATCAGTAGACAGGGTGTGTTATCAGGGAGGAAGGGAAGGAGAAGGAGGAAGGGAAGGGAAGGGAAGGGAAGGAGAGAGAGGTAGGAGTTTGGTTCAAGTGGAAGGACTTCATCTGTGTTTTTATTAAGAACTGTCATCATCATCATCATCATCATCATCATCATCATCATCATCATCATCATCATCATCATCATCATGCTCCCAACACACACACACACACACACACACACACACACACTCACTTGTAACTGTTCAAACAAAGTCTTCCAGCATTATCAACATTCTTCCTTTGTCAACGTATTCCTTCATAAGAGCCAAGTCATTGAGTCTGACACAACACGAACATTATTTTCTACCACAATTCTTACCACAATACTACCACTATCCTACCACGATTCCACCACGATTCCCTCACAATCCTACCAGTTCTACCACAATTTTACCACGATTCTACTACAATACTACCATAATTTTACAACAATCCTACGACAGTCCTACCACAATCCTATCACAATTATTCTGTCACGATTCTGCTACACTTCTACCACAATTCTACCACAATACTACCACAATACTACCACAATGCACCGTAAACGTAACTTATCACTTTTCTTTCATGCATAAAAAAGCCTCCACGCACGAGAGCAGACACACACGTGAGGACATGTTGATGAAAAACAAACTCTGATCTGCATGTCCAGTTACGAGACGGATGTGCGTGTCCACGTAACCGGTAGCTCACGACACGGGACATTTCAGTGTATTTAATCACCAAGCGTATAATTATTTACACGTAACGCTATATAAACATCTGTTGGTATATACATAAAATTATCCTACCCTGTATATAAACATCTGTTGGTATATACAGTACATAACATTTCCCTCTATAAACATCTGTTCGTATATACATTAAAGTATCCTATATAAACATCTGTTGGTATATATGTTAATTTATCCTGTATAAACATCTGTTGGTATATATATCTAATTATCCCATACAAACATCTGTTGGGATACACTATAACTTATCCCTAGGTAATCAAAACAGGTGTTGGTATATAACGACAGATCTAATTATCCCTCCTACCTATTTACCCAACATTACAACATGCCGCTTCCAATTTAATTCTATCTTGAACGTATAATTATCTGCCCGCCATTACCTATCATCTCTCTGTATACACAAGTTATAATTATTTACATTACTCACTCATATTTATATAATTTTGAATCTATAATTATTTACTCATTATGACGAAACATCTCTCGGTATATAATTATTTTACATCATTTTCATCATTTAAATTATTTACATTTATCCCCCAAACAACAACAATAACAACAACAGACTTCAATAACAAAAGCCAAACGCTCAAACATATTTAACTTTCAACTTATAATAATTTATATAATTTACATCATTTACATCATTTACAACAGTTACATTATTTACATCATTTACAACAGTTACATTATTTACATCATTTACAACAGTTACATTATTTACATCATTTACAACAGTTACATTATTTACATCATTTACAACAGTTACATTATTTACATAATTTACAACAGTTACATTATTTACATCATTTACAACAGTTACATTATTTACATCATTTACAACAGTTACATTATTTACATCATTTACATAATTTACAACAGTTACATTATTTACATCATTTACAACAGTTACATTATTTACATCATTTACAACAGTTACATTATTTACATCATTTACAACAGTTACATTATTTACATCATTTACAACAGTTACATTATTTACATCATTTACATAATTTACAACAGTTACATTATTTACATCATTTACAACAGTTACATTATTTACATCATTTACAACAGTTACATTATTTACATCATTTACATTACTCCCCAAAGCAACAACAACAACAGACCCCATCACTGAGCCCCATTTAACCCTGAACTTAGTATCATTATTTTTACAAAAGAGTTACCCAAACATCTGCCTCTTATGTACACATCCCAGGGTATCGACGAGGCTGGTAATGATACCTCTGAGGGTTTATACACATGGAGTTAATATTACACACACACACCCGTAAAGTCGTACACGTCATACCTATGCTGCCAGGTTAATTAAAGGTAGATTTCGGTGTCTGTAAATGTTGGGTGGTCGTGTAAGGGAAGGAGGTGGGGATGAGAGGGAGGGGAGGAGGAGGGGAGAGGAGGTGGGGAGGAGGGAGGGGAGGAGGAGGGGGATAGGAGGAGGGAGGTGGGAATAGGAGGGAGGGAGGAGGAGAAGGGCGGGATGGGAGAGGGAATGGCAAACTTGTCCAGGGAATTATGACTACAACTGTCTCTAACCAGTGGATGAGAGGTGGTGGATGTTTACATGACTTGACTATGAGTGATGTAAATACTATGAATGTGAATGTGATATGAAAATAAGGAACTACCTGATGGAGAGGAAGAGGGGAGGGGAGGGGGGGAAGAGGAAGGGAAGGGGAGGAGGATGAGGAGAGGTTCTCCCTCCCTACTAGCAAAATCTGACCCAGGAGCCAGTTAGAGGGGCGACCAGACCCGAATAAACTAGGGTGTCTGTTTCCACCTCCACACACCTGATAGTCCACTTCGGTCAAGCCTCCCATTCCGCTAATTACAAGGTGGCAACCCTCACTGTTTACCTGACACATTGTACCTACAAACACTGGCAGATGGGGGGAGGTGGGGGGTGAAGGGGGGAGGGATGGAGGACGGGGAGAGGGGGTGGGAGGAGGAAGGAGTGGGGAGAGGAGGGAGGAGTTGAGATAGTGAAGGAATAAGATGAATGAGGGGGAGGAGGAGGAGCAGGAAGATTAAGGAAGAGGAGTAGGAGGAGAAGGAAGAAGAAGTGGGGAGAAGGAGGAGGAGGATTGATAAAGAGAGAGAAAGACGGATACTATGAAAGGCTTAAATGTCCACAAAATTCTACAAAAGTCCACAAAATTATACAAAATTCCATAAAATTTCACAAAATTCCACTGAAAACGTCCACGATCCTCTCAACATCAGGTATGGGTAAAGGTGTATGACTGACCCAACATATTCCTACATTATCATACATTTCACGCGTCATAAATAAAGGCATAGAATAAGGAGACGCTCAGTGTGATGACTCAAGAGATAGAGGGAGCGTGTGGAGGTAGTGTGGGTTACCGTGGGTTAGTGGGGGTGGATAGAAGGTTGGGAGGGAGTGTGGGTTGGTGTGGGTGATGGAGAGGGGGTATAGGGAGTATGGGTTGGTGTCAGTTAAGAATGCGTGTTTCTATTACAGTTTCAGGGATAATTTTACTAAATCTGTATCGTTGAGAAGTTTGTACATGTCTCCGTCACGTGTTAGTAAATGATAATGAGAAATGATTCCTTATTGTAATTAGCTGTGACTGATTGGTGATGTCTGAATTATGTCACGTTTTAAGATAGTTAGTTAGTTATGTTCTCACTCGTCCACCATGAGGTAAAACATAACATGGGTGCGTCAGAGGACCAGGATACAGGTGGTAATGACTCGTCGTGGGTCAGCCAGGGGCGGCCCACACCACCTTCACCTGCCCGCCTTCTGGTGCCTCTTTACAGGTGAAGACAAAAGGGAACAATTAGACATATTATTGGCTAGGTGAGGTAATTACCGGGTGAGAGAGTCCCCGGTAGTGATCATCGGTGATACCTACACACACCTCCTCCTTCTGCGCCTTCTGCGCCCCTCAGAACAACTCCTCCTCCTTCTGAGAACAAAGAACACTTCTGGAGTCCTGAGTTAGATACGATTTACGAGAGGTCCAGCAAATTAAAGGATTTCTGGGGTAACTGGTGGTGTCGATTGCCCAGCGTCTCGTTAAGGGCCTCGTTGTGATTAAACTCACCTGTAATGACGGGTTATTAAAGCATTCTGATTGCATCACCTCGTATAGAAAGTAATTCCTTAAGTAAAAAAGTATAGAAACAAAAGGCAATTTCGAGAAGATAACAAGTGTAAGTTCATCCAGGTATTTAGGGTCGGGGCAGCCACCTGTTTTTCACCTGTCCATTTTTAGCTCATAAATACCACGACGCAATATTTATCATGGAAATAGAGAACAGGTTTAGTCTCTTGGAGTGTGACTTGGGGATCCAGAGGGCGTTGAGTGAGACTTCAGGAGAGGGCCTCAAATATCTCGCTCATCCGGGTACTTTGTCCTTGTGTGATCTTGTAAAAAAAATTTATTCACTCGTGTCTTTCTTGGTCTCATATTTACAGAGATATAATTACTGCAGGCTGATTACTCCCTTAGTCTTATTTAACCTCAAAGTATAATTAATCCAGAGTATTATAATTATTCTGTTGGCTTAATTAACTGTGATTAATCTTGTGAATAATAATTAATCTGTTGATCTTATTTAACCAATGATATAATTAGTTCAATGTATTATAAGTATTTAATTTTAGTCTCATGTAACTGTAATTAGTCTAGTGAATTGGTCTTATTTAACCAAAGGTCTAACCACCACCCACACGTCGCCTCCACCCACACGTCACCTCTACCCACACGTCACCTCCACTCACACGTCACCTCCACCAACACGTCACCTCTACCCACACGTCACCTCTACCCACACGTCACCTCCACTCACACGTCACCTCCACCCACACGTCACCTCCACCCACACGTCAAACCAACAGAGAGTTAGTCCTGATTCTCGAGCTGTGATGTTGGTAGTGAAATGGGTATCTAATCACCCTTAGAAATCAGAACACTCTCTCTCACTCTCTCTCTCACTCTCTTCACTCTTTCACTCACTCTCTCTCTCTCTCTCTCTCTCTCTCTCTCTCTCTCTCTCTCTCTCTCTCTCTCTCTCTCTCTCTCTCTCTCTCTCTCTAATATCTTTTTATCTCCCACCATTTTTAATCATAATTATAGTTATCACTCTTTATCCAATTTTCTCTCTCACAGAAAATCTCTTAAATACTGTACAGGTTTCTTATATACTGGGTCTTATAGAATTATATAAGATACACTATTTTATGATTAATTAAGTACATGACGTAAATTGGATTTTTATATGACCCGGATATAAGACATCTCACAACTGGTCACATTTTAGGATTATATTATTGACTCCCTTATATACGGGATGCTATCTGGGCTGAATAAAATCGACTAGTGTTAGGGAGATGAAATATAAAAAGTGGGGTCCCAGTATAGTGAAGGTGTTAAAGTGGGGTCCCAGTATAGTGAAGGTGTTAAAGTTGGGTCCCGGTATAATGAAGGTGTTAAAAGTGGGGTCCCGGTATAGTGAAGGGGTTAAAAGTGGGGTCCCGGTATAGTGAAGGTGTTAAAAGTGGGGTCCCAGTATAGTGAAGGGGTTAAAAGTGGGGTCCCGGTATAGTGAAGGTATTAAAAGTAACCCAGTATAGTGAAGGGGTTAAAAAGTGGGGTCCTGCATAGTGAAGGTGTTAGGTGCGGACCCCGTTATAGTGAAGGTATTGTTGGTGGGTCCCGGCATAGTGAAGGTGTTAAAAGTGGGGTCCCAGTATAGTGAAGGGTTAAAAGTGGGGTCCCGGTATAGTGAAGGTGTTGGGTGCGTGGGATCCTGTTATAGTGAAGGTATTAAAAGTAGGGCCTGGTATAGTGAAGGTGTTAAAAGTGGGGTCCCAGTATAGTGAAGGGGTTAAAAGTAAATCCCGGTATAGTGAAGGTGTTAAAAGGGGTCCCGGTGTAGTGAAGGTATTAAAAAGTGGGGTCCTGGTATAGTGAAGGTGTTAAAAGTGGGGATCCGGTATAGTGAATGTATTAAAAGTGGGGTCCCTGTATAGTGAAGGTATTAAAAGTGGGGTCCCGGTATAGTGAAGGTATTAAAAGTGGAGTCCCGGTATAGTGAAGGTATTAAAAGTGGGGTCCCGGTATAGTGAAGGTATTAAAAGTGGGGTCCCGGTATAGTGAAGGGGTTAAAAGTGGGGTCCCGAGATAGTGAAGGTATTAAAAGTGGGGTCCCGGGATAGTGATGGTATTAAAAGTGGGGGTCCTATTGATAATAAAGTATAACATTTACTCGTGAGTTTCATGTTCTGGAGGTCCATTTCTGATAGATTTTTATTTCTCGCGATATTAATAAATTGATTAAATGTATTTAGGACTTGTCTCAGATTTGTAAGTGCTCGATTGAATGTACACAGGTTTTGTCTCAGTAAATGTAATTCACTGTTCTCAGCGTCTGTCTCAGCTGAGTGTAGTGATGAGATATGAAGCTTTGTAACCAGTGTGTGGAGGTTAAGGTCAATTTTGTATATAATGTGTGGAAGTTGAAGGTAAGTAAGAGAACACCTGCTTGCTCTTACCTGTTACTTATTGTTTATGAGTGAGTGAGTGAGTGAGTGAGTGTTGAGTGAGTTATTGTGTGAGTTGTATTGTGTGACTGTGTGAGTGAGTGAATGATTGCATGAGTGAAATAATGATTATGTGAGTGAGCTCGTGAGTTTGTTAGTCCATGAGTGAGTGAGTTAGTTAGTGAGTGAGTGAGGAAGAAAGGAATGCCGTATCACCTTTCTCCTCACCTGCGTTAGAGCCTTTCGACTCGTAATCTTTGGTTCTCACACCGTTCAAAATACCTCTCCACATTTTTCCGTCTCCTTGCAACAATCTTTTCTTTTTTCCACCTGGCCGCCCCCGTGAGTGAGTTCTGTTCGTTTTCGGGATCACAGACGCGTCGGTTCACCTCAAAAGCTGGAATTCATAAAAGTTCTTTTTGTCTCTGCGTTTAGCGTGAGTGTATGCTTTAACATTATGTCAAAAGGCCGTGAAAATGGCCCCTGAAAGATAAATCCCTTAATTTTCATGATATATTTTGTCGTTTATTGATGTATTTGACTTTGAATATATATAATGAGGATAAATCTTGTGTTCTGTAGATGTGAACTGGCTTGAGTTATGTGTCGAGTCAAGAATAATGTTGTTTTTCTTAAGTTAATTTGCTCAAGTGTAACTGATTCCCGTTTTCACCCTTAGATGAGTGTGAAAATTCTCTTTAAACAACCGGGACTTTTGTTTAACCTTTATTTTTTTTAACCAACAGTCTTAAAATAGAGAAAAAAAGATGAATAGTTGCATTGAAACATTAGCAACAGAGGCGATTTTTTTTATCGACTTGTTTTCGGGGAACATAAATTAACACATCGTGAGGCCTGATAACTTGAAAGACTCCAACGCCACCAAGCACAAGATCACGAAGAAGAAGAAAAAAGAAAAAAGAAAAAAAGAAAAAACGAAAAACAAGATTCAAAGCTTCCTCATACAGCTTAATCAACCTTTGGGGGACAATAGATACCTGTGACCCGACATTGAGGGAAGAGATTTTAGCCTAAACTACAAGTCGATAATTGGGGAATCTGACCCTGATCCTGAACCTGATCTTGACCCTTATCCTGACCCTGATCCTGCCCTAGAACCCTCAGAACCTGTCCTAGCACCCGCAGGACCTGTCGCAGCACCTTCAGGATCTGCCCCTGCACCCCAGGACCTCTCCCCTCCTAGCTCCGGGAGTGTCGCTGCGTAACTCGGAAGGCGCCGCTGGTGTCCCGGACCGCGTTCCTGTAATGAGTCAACCCCCAGGCGGCCACGACCTGCCTGCTCCCACCTCCCAACACCTCTCCCTCTCGCCTTTCCCTCACACCTCTCCCTCACGCGTCTCCCAACACCTCTCCCTCTCGCCTTTCCCTCACACCTCTCCCTCACGCGTCTCCCAACACCTCTCCCTCTCGCCTTTCACTCTAACATCCTCGCTTCTCCAAACATCTCTCCCTCACATCTCCCCCTTTCACCTCCTCGCTTCTCCACATACCTCCCCCTCTTATCTCTCCCTTTCGCCTCTCCGACACGCCTTTTCCTCTAACCTCTCCCTCTCTTTTCTCCCTCCCGTCTCTCCCTCCCGTCTCTTCCTCGTGCCTCTTCCTCTCTTCTGTTATTCAGCATTAATCTACAAGCTACTTTGAAATCAAGTTTATTCTACAAGTAATGTTAAAATTATGTTAAGTGGAGATGATTGTAGATACAATTTTTGTTTCCATTCCATAAATAATGTTTCTTTCTTGGGTAATATTGTGGATTTTTAAGCTGGTGTTATGGCAGAATGTATTGGTAATATGGTGCCTCTTAAGGTATCGTAATTTACCTGAGTGATTGATGTTGAGGTAATTTTGTGAGAGTTATGAGTTTTATTTTTACCTGTCTTGTTCTACCTGTGTGTGTGTGTGTGTGTGAGGACGAGGATTTTAGAGTGAGTGAATATATAGCTTGAATGGTAAAGGTACACACGCGGACCTTACCCGCAGTGAAACCTCCATATAACGGACTTCTCTCACTATAATCCGTTAGATGAGAAGGGTTCACAACTAACGAATCCTCAATACACCTCTTCTTTACAGTCTCTCTCATACACACCTGTTGAAGCCACGATTTACACCTTGCTAAACCCCATAACTTTGAATTAGAAAAATTAGGTAAACTTAGATAATATCTTTTAGTATTTTCTTACGTCTAATAATAAGATTATTTTTAAGGTTTTATGAAAGGTTCAAAGGTGTGATTAAGTGTCAAGGCGAGACTTAATGTACACCTGTAGTATTAAGGTACAATTGGCTGTTACCTGTACATAGATTAACTGTTAACTACTTACGTTATGTATGTATGTATGTATGTATGTATGTATGTATGTATGTATGTATGTACGTAATGGATGCAGTGATGATGATGTAGTGTAGATATTTAATAAGTATTTGTCCAATCCACCTGTTACCTTACCTTACCTTACCGTACCTTACCTTACCTTACCTTACCTTACCTTACCTTACCTTACCTATGTTGTATCACCAGTTGTAACAATTTTAGATAAACTATTCAACAATTCTCCCTTGAGTGAGTGTAATGATAGCGCCTAAGATGTGTCCATAATTTATCTACTATACTCATTAAGCATCAGTAGAGACTATTATTATATATCCACTTACCAAAGTTTTCTTACAAATGTAATGTTGTTTGTTTTAACCTTTTTGAGCCATAATTATTTTCCCTCCACCGACGGACAACCCGAGATAGTTGTTGATGGAGCGGCTGAACTTTGAGGGATGAAATAATTTATCCTTTCAAACATAAATATATTAAAACAACAACAAGAAGTAAAGCATTAAAACACAATTAATCAAAAAATAACTTTATTGTAATAGAGAAATCATTGGGCACAACCACTGCTGTGGAGAGACAACCCGGTCATGAAGTAAGGAACGTCGTATGACTCGCGATCTTTAACTTGCTTAGGGTGTTGGTCGGGGAAATGTAACCGAAGGGGAAGTTTGTGGGCCCCATCTTGCTTATGGGCCCCATCTTGTTGCTGGGCTCCATCTTGCTTAGGCTTTTTTAAACAACCCTTGAGAGGGGTTGGGTGGGGGGAGCACACCACCTTGATGGAGGCCGCGTCTCGGTCTAGATCCTTGGCGCAGTCTGGTGGATAAACATAATCTACATAGATTTTTTTGGAGAGGCAGTTAGATGTTGGACGGTTTACATCTAACCACCTGCAGAGTCTCACTCCGTCGAGACTTACACCCAGGTCTTGGTAATAATTATTTGTATAGGAAGCGACGGCCACACCAAGGTTCTCACCCTGTGGGTCAGTTGGCATAAACAGGTCCAACAGACCCCCTAATCGGGCCATCATCTCCATCAGTTCACCGCGGCTGCATTCCCGATGTATATTTTGGATGTGCACAGCGTATTCATGGTAGCTGTTGTATTGAATGGTTTCCCAGTCTAATGAATTATACTGTGGGCGGGATGGCTCAGCCCGTGAATTATTAACTGGGGGCGGGATGGCTCAGCCCGTGAATTATTATACTGGGGCCGAGATGGCTCAGCCCGTGAATTATTATACTGTGGGCGGGATGGCTCAGCCCGTGAATTATTATACTGGGGCCGAGATGGCTCAGCCCGTGAATTATTATACTGGGGCCGAGATGGCTCAGCCCGTGAATTATTATACTGGGGCCGAGATGGCTCAGCCCGTGAATTATTAAACTGGGGGCGGGATGGCTCAGCCCGTGAATTATTATACTGGGGGCGGGATGGCTTAACTGTAAAGTTCGAGGTCCTCGCTTGGTCTTTCAGCTGGGAGAATGTTTCTTGAGTTATGATGGTGACTTTTCCCATTTTGTTTATTTTATATAAATGAAGTTAGTGTTTGGGTGGCAGGTGGGGACCCTTCCCTGGTTGAGAAAATAATGTAGTAAGAGGTTAACAACACCATATACTGTAAGTAGTGTAATTGTAATGGTGATATAGTGTAGTTGTGTAGTGTATGTAGTGATGATGATGTAGTTTGGATAGAGTAGTGATGTAGTGTAGATAGTGTAGTTGTGTAGTTGATGTAGTGTAGTTGTGTAGTTGTGTACTTGATGTAGTGTGGATAGTGTAGTTGATGTAGTGTAGATAGTGTAGTTGATGTAGTGTAGATAGTGTAGTTGTGGGGTTGATGTAGTGTAGATAGTGTAGTTGTGTAGTGTAGATAGTGTAGTTGTGTAGTGTAGATAGTGTAGTTGTGTAGTGTAGATAGTGTAGTTGATGTAGTGTAGGTAGTGTAGTTGATGTAGTGTGGATAGTGTAGTTGTGGGGTTGATGTAGTGTAGATAGTGTAGTTGTGGGGTTGATGTAGTGTAGATAGTGTAGTTGATGTAGTGTGGATAGTGTAGTTGATGTAGTATAGATAGTGTAGTTGTGGGGTTGATGTAGTGTAGATAGTGTAGTTGATGTAGTGTACATAGTGTAGTTGATGTTGTGTAGATAGTATATTTGTGTAGTTGATGTAGTGTAGATAGTTTAATGGGCTGTATGTAATTTTTGTAGATTTTGGTGTGATCCTCTTCACACACTCACACTTTTTTTATGTTTATTCATTTATATATTCATTAATTTGTTCATGTTATTTATATTTAGTATTTGTCACGATAAAGTATTCGGCAATGTTACCTTGAGGAGTTTGTGTGTGAGTGTTGGTCATTTTTTAGATTTACAGGTATACCTTTAAATATTACGGGTATATTACAGGTGTACCTTTAAATATTACAGGTATATTACAGGTGTACCTTTAAATATTACAGGTATATTACAGGTATACCTTTAAATATTACAGGTATATTACAGGTATACCTTTAAATATTACAGGTATATTACAGGTACACCTTTAAATATTACAGGTATATTACAGGTGTACCTTTAAATATTACAGGTATATTACAGGTGTACCTTTAAATATTACAGGTATATTACGGGTGTACCTTTAAATATTACAGGTATATTACAGGTATACCTTTAAATATTACAGGTATATTACAGGTACACCTTTAAATATTACAGGTATATTACAGGTACACCTTTAAATATTACAGGTATGCCTTTAAATGTTATAGGTATATTAAAAGTTTACCTTTAAATATTACAGGTATATTGAATATTAGAGGGGAGGAAGTGAGGGAGAGTGAAAGTGAGAGGGAGGGAAAAAGGGAGAGGGCGTGTAGGAGAGATGAAGTGAGAGGGAGTGAGGGAGGGAGAAAGGTAGAGGGCTTGAAGGAGAGATGAAGTGAGAGGGAGTGAGGGAGGGAGAAAGGGAGAGGGCGTGAAGGAGAGAGGAAGTGAGAGGGAGTGAGGGAGGGAGAAAGGGAGAGGGCTTGAAGGAGAGATGAAGTGAGAGGGAGTGAGTTTTTTTTCCTTTTTTTTTACTTCGTGTTAGTTGCCGGGAAATCGAAAATCAATCCCCGTTTTGAATTTCATAAACTACGATAAATACAGGAAATCCCAGAGAATACTTCTACCTCACATGTGGCTTTAAGGTTGTCACTGGTTAGAATTCTAGACCTATAATATTGTTAAGTGCTGGACGGGAGGGAACAGTCTCACCCCTAGTATCACCTCACATTGTTGTCTGTCATCTTTCATTGGTCAAGAATGTTTTGTTGACAGTGTGGGTGGGAGGGGTGGAGATTCCGACACGCCATCCCGTCCCCCTCCCTCTCCTCCTCCCTTACTCACTCCCTCGTTCCCTCTATCTTCCTTTCCCTCACTCCCTCTCTCTTCCTCTCTCTCTAATATTCAATGTCTCTATAGTTTTGTGTTAATATAATCGATGTGTCTTAGTCCCCAACATTCCCGGGATATTGCTGCTCACTACAAACCTTCGGCAGTTCTATTCTTTTAACTGGAGAACCGAGCAAGAATTTTCCTGTACGTTAGACGATGAACTTATCTCTAATTTGAAGCACAGGAGGAAGAGTGTAAATTCCTGTCTGTATGTATTTTTTTTCCTTCATCCTGTTCTGATGTTTCCGCTAAGTTGTTTTAGGTTAGGCTAGATTAGGTTAGGTTAGGTTAGGTTAGGTTAGATTAGGTTAGGTTAGGTTAGGTTAGGTTAGGCTAGGCTAGATTAGGTTAGTTTTTAGGTGTGAGTTGAGTGTTATTTCTCTAAGGTAAATATATTGCCTTTAATTATCTTACCTTCCTATATTACGTGTCAAGACACAGGTGTGTCGAGTTAATGGTGTTGTAATATAATGTTCTTATCATGATTAATAAATTGATAAATAACGTTAAATTTTCTCATTAAAAATATCTGCGTCGTATAAAGTTGTTGAAACTAATTTTATTTTTTTAAGGCTTAATAAAACATTACCTGTACCTCTCGTGTTAATTACCGTGCAGGTGAGAGAGAGTGGGGGATGATTTGCTCTTAGGTGAAGTCATGACTAGCTGTGAACATCAAATTGGTGATGTGTTTGTAAACTGATTTTTCCCTAAAATTGGGTTTCACTTTTCTTTTCAATTCTTATCTAGTTTAGGAACCTCCCTCCTTCCCTCCTCCCTCCTCCTCACCCCGCAAAAATGGTTCTATATAATTGGTCTTTCTTTTAGGTATATTTCCTTGCAAATAATAAGTCCCTTCTGGTATAAGATTTACATTTGTCTACATTGTTTACGATTATCTCATACTCTGTTGTTTACGTCTGTGATTCTATTGTTTACCTCCCAAGAATCACGTGACCTTAGTAAAACTCCCATCGACAGTGTCCATATCATCTCACCTCTCTCAAGCTGTACTCCTAAACTGTTCCACACACACACACACACACACAGGATTAGGATTAGGTTAAGTTAGGCTAGGTCAGATAAGGTAAGTTTCATGTTAGGTTAGCTTAGGTTAGTTTAATTACTGAATATTGAAGTGGATTGAGTGAGATTTTGTTGTTGATTTTAAGATAGATTAATAATTGTGGTTATGGTGTGTTAGTTTGTGTTGTGTGTTAGTTTGTGTTGTGTGTTAGTTTGTGTTGTGTGTTAGTTTGTGTTGTGTGTTAGTTTGTGTTGTGTGTTAGTTTGTGTTGTGTGTTAGTTTGTGTTGTGTGTTAGTTTGTGTTGTGTGTTAGTTTGTGTTGTGTGTTAGTTTGTGTTGTGTGTTAGTTTGTGTTGTATGTTAGTTTGTGTTGTGTGTTAGTTTGTGTTGTGTGTTAGTTTGTGTTGTATATATCTTCGTCAGGTTATCATTGTGAAGCACCGCCACACTGAACGACGCGTCACTGGTCTTGTGTCAGGTCAGGAGTATCCCGAACTGTGTTGAACTTGTCCCAGATGGTTAAATAAATGTAATTATATAAAGGTGAGCCATAAGAGTACACCTGACTCTCCCTCTCGCTATGAACTCATCTAGGTGTAAATTATAGGTATCGAAATTTTTATATAACTTCGGTAACTCTTTGGTAAATTGGAATGTTGTCCTTACAGGTATATAATGATGGTAATACCTGAGTGAGTGTGTCAGGTAATTGATCTTAGTGGTACACACACTCACACTAACACACACACACACACGCACGCACACACACACGCACGCACACACACACACACACACACACACACGGCCCTTTTTCTAGCTCAACAGCGGCAGGTAAGACGTGGTGCGCTTCGCCAGGCGCTTATTAGAAGCGATGTTACAGGTAAACGGCTCCCTGTCGTCATCACGGAGGCGCCTCTGTTTACCTTGATATATTACCGGATGACTGAAGCGGCTCCCAGGACCTCGTGTTTCCAGTCTCTCTCTCTCTCTCTCTCTCTCTCTCTCAACCCAGGGATTTTAGACTAGGATATATCAAGCCGCATAAATATAATGGTACTGTATATCACCACTAATATAATATATAGCACAGTACAATGGTATAGCTCTAAGGCCAAACGATACTTATCTTTATACGTATAGCACAGTGTATGGTATAGCTCTAAGCGATACTCCTGTTGCCTTCATTAGTATAGTACGACACTTGAAGGTCATGTTTACCAGTAGCATTAATTGACACACACACACACGCACACACACACACACACACACACACACACACACACACACACACACACACACACACACACACACACACACACACAGAAGGTAGTAACCAAGCATGTGTCTCCTTCATCATTGTGTGCACCTGTACAGCTTGCCGACGTGTTGGAGAATGCGTTTGATGAACACTTCTTCCAGAGTTGAAAGCCAGACACGAAGTCCTACTAAAATATTGACGTTAATGACACCGGCTCGGGTACACTAAACAAACCAATGATTTATAGTAATACAGCGTCGTAGTGTACACCCAAAGAGAGATAAATTCAACCCTGTGTGTGTGTGTGTGTGTGTGTGTGTGTGTGTGTTAGATGAATAGTAAGGACGGCGGGTCGATGGTGGTGAGTTTAACAGTGTGTGTGTGTGTGTGTGCTTTGCTTGTTAGATGCAGGAAGACTGATGGGTAATATTAACACTGTGGACTTGTTAAATGTGTACTAAGGACGGGTCATTGTTGGTGAATTTAACATCGTGTCCTTGTTAAATTATGAGAAGAACGATTGATAAAAACTTAATAATTTTGAAAAGGAAAAATTTATTATTGATAAATTTTTGTATGTGTTGATAGTGATAATACGTTAGTGAAGATTGATGCTGTTAATGATGTTGTGGTAGTTGTTAGTGGTAGTGTTGTAGTGGCTGTATTGTAGACGTTGTTGATGGTGGTACTGTAGTAAATATTGATACTGGTACTAAGGTAAATGTTGAAGTTGTTGTAGTGAAAGTTGTTGATATTGGTGATAGAACTATAGTGTACTGTATATTGATGTTGGTCCTGAAGTAATTGTTGAAGTTGTTATCATAGTTGTTGTAGTGAATGTTGTTAATATCGGAACAAAAAGTAAAAAAAAAAAACTCCCAAAGAAACCTCACCTTGATTGACAGGTGTATTAATCAAGCCATGCAATTTACCTGGCCAACAATAAACACAGGTGATAAGTAGGCCTATATATTACAACCTAACTATAGCTTCTGGCGCCTGATGACAGTATAATGGAACAATTTATTGGCGTTCTGCACTGTTCACTTTATTGGCTCCTGTACACAACCTGGAGAACCAATAGTGAACACATAACAAAAGCTCCATCACTTGTTCACCTCAATAACATGTTCTTGGTTAGTTATTTCCACTATTTGTTTGTTATAGGTACGGTCAATCACACCTCTGGTACCTGTTATAATCTGTTTGGTTCTTTTACATCACCGAGGAGTTATTTACAGTGTGGTAGGTAGATTTACAGTGTGGTAGGTAGATTTACAGTGTGGTTGGTAGATTTACAGTGTGGTAGGTAGATTTACAGTGTGGTAGGTAGATTTACAGCCGGGAACCCTGGTGTATGTTATATACTGTACACAGGAGAGGGCAGGAGTGGGCTGTGAGCTACGTCTGAGTGGGCATGGCTGACACCGTGGGGCTTAGCGAGAAAGTTTTCACGGAGATTGAGTGTGTAGGTGTGTTTGTGTGTGTGTGTGTGTGTGTGTGTGTGTGTGTGTGTGTGTGTGTGTGTGTGTGTGTATGTGTGACCTGGCAAGATAGCTCATATACTAAGGCTGTATCCACACTTCGTATCTGTAATAGTTAAGCAAACTTTTGTACCATCTTAAACAATGTACTACATAGGCTCTCACAGGATGAGTATGGGGTGCACAATAAACTAGCTGCTGTCTGTAGCAAAATTTAAAAACAACATCAGTGTTGGTACAGGAGGGTGGTTAACTGGGGCGTAAAGTTGGTGGTGATAGTGGTGATGGTGGAGGTATTGGTGGAGGAGGTGGTGGGGGAGGTGATGACGGTGTGGGAGGTGGTGGTGGAGGTGATGACGGTGTAGGAGGTGGTGGTGGTGGAG
>NW_024732537.1:742500-757500 GCF_018991925.1 Homarus americanus
TGTTCAGTGGGTGGTGGTCAGTGGGTGGTGTTCAGTGGGTGGTGGTCAGTGGCAGGTCAGTGGTGGTGTCTAGTGGGTGGCGGCCGTGGCAGGTATCAGTGGGTGGTGGTTCAGTGGTGGCGGTCAGTGGTGGCAGGTCAGTGGGTGGTGGTTTATATTCTTGAAGGGCTGCTCGGTTCTTGAGGGAATGAACCAGACCAAGATAACACCATCAATAACAATGAGACAACAACACATATTTCTATTTTTTTTTTGCATTATATTGAGGAAATTTATTCTTTATTTTTGTGTATTATGTCTTAATATTTATAATAGAGTTGATAAAGACTTAGTAACTAAACTAAAATAATATAGTTGAAATTCTTGCTTTTTTTATTATGAATTATTATTTTTTGAGGTTAAAATTAGTATTAGTGATGTCATAATTGACATAGTAATGATCAGAGGATTATATATAAAACATTATGATTCAGATGTTTTCAGAATTAATTAATGTGTATTAAGGAATGATATATAGCCTTTTAATGTGTTTTTATAGATAGGGAGAAATTTATCTATATTAACGAATAAAGTACGGCTCTTTTATGTATACCAAGAGGGATAAATATTTTTTTTAAATTACAAGTTTATTAATATGACTAAATATGACTGTCATCTATTTATATTACTTAAAAAATATAAAGTAATTTGCCTTATTGATTGGACGCTCATTAAAACACCACTAGGAATATTAAACACTGATGATATTGTCATTGCGCTGAGGGTTTATGCAAATCAGTTCCCTGCATCCCGTCATGCAGGAAACATGAAAACAATTTGATGATTATAAACTCTATTTATATAAAAACATCTGTATCTGAAGTCTTAAATGAGGTAATTACAAAGTTTAATAACAGTTGTAATTCATTGTCTTCATGAATAACAGCTGTGAGGAATATTGATTGTGGAACATTGGTTTAAATCTTGCTACAACACATGATCTTTAGTAATATTATCTTATGTCAACACAGGTGCGAATATTCCCCCTCTCAAGACTTAATATACACCTGTGTTCTCTCATTAAGGTGAAGTGAGGTGAATAATTAAGGATTTTTTAAGTAATGTGATGGATTTTTGAGGGAACGAATGATATTAGTGTTTGTGTTGCTGCAGATGGTGTGTGTGTGTGTGTGTGTGTGTGTGTGTGTGTGTGTGTGTGTGTGTGTGTGTGTGTATATTCCAGGTTCAAGTACGTCCCTTTTTCCTCATTCCTCCCCTACTGTCCCCTCCCCCCTTCCTTCCCTCTTTCCCGCTTCCTATCTTTCACTCTGATTCTTCCCTTCTTCCTCTTCAACCACCCTCTGTCCCCTTTTGACTCTCACTACTCTCCCTTTCCCTTCCTCCTTCCCCTTCTCTCCCTCCTTCACCTCTCTTTCCCTCATCTTTCCTCTTCCTCTCACTCATTTTTACAACCACTATTCCTTTCTCTCCCTCTCTTCTCCTCTCGTTCTCCCTACAATTGTCTCTCACTCTTTCCTGTCTCCTTCCCTGTCCCTTTTGAATTTCACCCTTCCTCTCCCCCCCACCCTCATTTGACTCCCATCCTCCCTGCCTCCTCCCTCCCTCTCTGCCTCCCATCCACCTTCGTCTCTCCCTCTCTCCCCCTGCCTCCTCCTCCAACACGTCTGGTTAAACTCAGATTTCATACATCATAGACTCCAATCTAAGTTGCCATTCTCCTCCCAGGCTCCTCCGTCGTTCTCCCCGCCAACCATTGTCCCATTAATCACTTTAAATATTTTGCATACTAATTGGAGTATTAAATCCGTGTTGCTTACAGTGAAATGCTACATAATTCAGATCCCATTTTTCATCTCTAATCTCCGGGGTCTTCACTCGGGTGCATAAAGGGTCGTTCAGGAGAATAGGGTTGGGGATGTGACCGAACGAAGCTTAGAGGGACGGTAGAGGCGGACAGAGGAAGCACCATCGCATATATCACGGTTCTTGCTCCCGAAAAGACGCGTCGTAAGACAAGTGTCGCGGGGGAGATGACGTCCATAAAACACGGCAAAATGGACGTGTTTTATTTTATTATTATTATTATTTATTTTTTTTGTTTTCACAGCTGCAGGAACCTATTGAAAGAACCGCCACAGCCGTCACAGCTTCCACAACCACCATTACAACTACCACAATTACCACAACAACTACCACAATTACCACTATAACTACCACAATTACCACAACCACCACCTCCATCACAACTACCACAACTCCCAGAATAACCACAACTATCACAACTACCTCGGATTCGGTGTTCGGAATTGGTGTTCGTGGTTTGGATTCGGGTGATTCGTGTTTCTCTCAGTCGTATTAAGTGCCTGCGTGTACGAGACCCATTAAGAGCCAACCCAGAATGGACTTGGCCTGTATCACTAATCATGAGACTATGTCAAATATGCTTCACTCATTTCAAGATAATGATAAACCTCATTCATTTATTTTTAATGCCAGCAGAGTTAAAGCGTGTCTCAGCCTCGTTAAGTATAAGTACAACTGAAGGCACTTTTAATGTAAGTATAGTTGGGGCACTTTTGATATTTAGTATACATGATCTTTCATTATTAAAAGAGGTAAATGTTTTCAGTTAAATGTTTTAGTAATGTTTAGATTGTAGTAAATTTGCCTCATTAATGTTTAGTAATTATCAAACGTGTTTTAAATCACATGTTTTACTCGTGTTCTAAACAAAATATAGATGTTTTGTTGATTTAGCCAGAAAATACGAATTTCAAACACGTTTCAGTCTGGATCAAGAGAAAATTATTATTATTATTAATATTATTATTAGCCCCAGTAATCATGACTAATGTAAACTACTTCACTCACACCAAAATATACTAATATATTTCAGATATATCCCAGACATATAAAAGATATACTTAGAATAGCAGATATGTGTTCATGATATATGCAGTATGTTGTAGTCTTAAAACCAGATATTATCATTTAAAAAGCTTAAAAAAAGGTGATTTCACTGTGTGTTCTGAGAGTTTGGTAAATTGGTAAGTGGTGAGTGACTTACAGTAAGTACCGGGTGTTTAGAGTAAGAAAAGTTAAACGGTAGAATTTACTGAGAGAAATTGTGTAGTGAGGAGGAGGGAGAGTTACCTGTTCTGTTATGAGGTGTAATTCAGGATATGCAAATGAGTATAGTGCAGGTGTGTAGGTGAGGTACAGTTACACACACATATACAGACATGGATACACGTGGATACACTTACACACACATGGGTATACTTACACATATAGGCATACCTCTCCCCACACCCTTTCTCCCCACCACCCCTCTCCTCACACCACCCTACCCCCACCTCCTCCCAACTCCCCCTTCCACACCCCACACCCCTCCACACACCCCCCCCCACCCACTTCTAGATAATATTCAAGGTATAATTTGTGGCAATAGTGTCGTAATAACTAGTGAAGGTGTAATAGGCGACACAGCTGTACCAGCAGTTTGATAACACACAAACAGCTGCGTTCAGTGGATAATATACTTTTTATTTATTTATTTATTTTTTTACTTAAGGTTAATAAATTTCCCCCGAAAATACCCAGTTAATATAAGTATACAAGTAAGTTTAGAAAGTGTGGGTATACAAGCTTGGGTATAAGGTATGGGTATAGTATACATGGTGATGTTAGACGTATATCAAGATAACCATATGTGTATGTGTCCTGTACTTATATGGGTCTTAAATTCTCTCCACTTACGAGGATTATTCGCCACGTTACACTGCTTGAGTAATGGAGCGTTATTGAGGAGGTGAGGGAGAGAAGGAGGGAGGGAGGGAGGGAGGGAGGGAGAGAAGGAGGGAGGGAGGAGTCAATAGTAAAGAGACAGGCAGTGACAGGGAAGGAGGGAGAGAAATAGGGAGGGAAGGGGGGATTAAGTAAGGGAAAGTGACAGGGAAGGAGGGAGGGATGGTGAGGAGGCAGGGAGGGATGGAGTGAGGGACAGAGAAGGGGAGAGGGGAAAAAGACTCATAATACACACTATCATCTGCACTATCCACACATTATCATCATCATTATCCACACACTATCATCTGCACTATCCACACATTATCAATACCTTCACTATCCACACACTATCAATACCTTCACTATCCACACATTATCAATACCTTCACTATCCACACACTATCAATACCTTCACTATCCACACATTATCAATACCTTCACTATCCACACACTATCAATACCTTCAATATCCACACATTATCAATACCTTCACTATCCACACACTATCAATACCTTCACTATCCACACACTATCATCATCATTATCCACACACTATCAATATCTTCACTATCAAAACATCAATACCTTCACTATCCACACACTATCAATACCTTCACTATCCACACACTATCAATACTATCCACACACTATCACCTTCACTATCCACACACTATCAATACCTTCACTATCCACACACTATCAATACCTTCACTATCCACACACTATCAACATCTTCACTATCCACACACTATCAATACCTTCACTATCCACACACTATCAATACCTTCACTATCCACACACTATCAATACCTTCACTATCCACACACTATCAATACCTTCACTACCCACACACTATCAACATCTTCACTATCCACACACTATCAATACCTTCACTATCCACACACTATTAACATCTTCACTATCCACACACTATCAACATCTTCACTATCCACACACTATCAATACCTTCACTATCCACACACTATCAATACCTTTACTATCCACACACTATCAACACCTTCACTATCCACACACTATCAATACCTTCACTATCCACATACTATCAATACCTTCACTATCCACACACTATCAATACCTTTACTATCCACACACTATCAATACCTTTACTATCCACACACTATCAATACCTTCACTATCCACACACTATCAATACCTTCACTATCCACACACTATCAATACCTTCACTATCCACACTATAAACGTTTTCATTATCCACACTATAAACGCCTTCATTATCCACACTATAAACGCCTTCATTATCCACACTATAAACGCCTTCATTATCCACACTATAAACGCCTTCATTATCCACACCTTATCGATAGCCTCTTACTATATTGATGATGGGGCCTATGCTGAACTTCCCTCTTACTAAACACAGCTTATAAACAGTTATATTATATCGTTTAATATGGCAATAAATAATTTCAGTGCGCATAAATACAGCTATAAGGGGAGGGAGTCTTTTCTCTTGTACGTCCAGAGCGAGATCCTGGTCACGGGTAACCCCACCGACATGGTCCTTCGGGATGATGTTTTTGAGTCGTTTAAAACGTTTTGCGCGGAGAATGACCTGGTGGAGGCTCAGTCTATGAGTATTGCCCAGCATATCAGAGGCTCAGGGATAGGTGTTAAGCGTAACGGGCCAGTCAATTGTCAGAGGTTTTGTTATACCGGGATGGCGTGGCCCGAGGGCAGCCGCTACTCCACCGTTCATCCCGGTCAGCTTGGACGTAAAAGATTATATCCCGACGGTGAGAATCCCAAACCACGTAAGCGGAGGAAGACAACGGAGCATTCGACAAAAAAGCCGATAAATAAGGTAAGTGGGAACAACCCGAGTAAATTGTTGGATAGTGTTGTGGTGGAGGTTTAACCACCAGAACCTTTCCTTTATGACATATCTGAAGCTGAATAATCGGTTTTCGCTTTATGCGTTCTTCTTATCCTTTGTTTGTGAATATAAGTATAAAATTAACTTACACTAGTAAGATAATTGTGGGGGAAACCTGGGAGAGTTAAAGAAGAATATAAAGGTAAATATTGATGAAAGGAAGAGGCGTGTGAGGTAGTCGGTGTTTGTTGAATATTCTGAGTGCTGGGTATCGAACCCTGACCACCACAATAAGTTTCCTGCCTGCCAGCACTCAGAGGTGATTATTGTTTACACTATTGTGTTTATTAACCAAAATCTTTATCTACTACAATTACTATATTTATTACATGTATTGATTATTTTTTTAATGTTCATGTTGTATCAGGTCAGGATTTGGGGAACTGTGACCTCTCTCTCTCTCTCTCTCTTCCCCACAAAATCGCCTCTTTCGTAAATGTAATTAGTCATTGATTACTTTACTTCCAATTACCTTTTAACCTTTATCCCCGCCCCCTTATATGACCACACGGGGACCATTCAACTATTATGATTGACCAGAGAGAGAGAGAGAGAGAGAGAGAGAGAGAGAGAGAGAGAGAGAGAGAGAGACAGAGAGATTAATTACCAAAACACACGAAGGGAATGATGAAGTGCATCATGCTCCAATTTCTTTGATTACATGGAATGAAATATTGTTCTTTGAGAGAGACTTTGTAGTAGTAGTAGTAGTAGTAGTAATTGTAGTTTAATTTTAAAGTAGTTGTAGTAGTAGTAGTGTCGAAAGTAGTAGTAGTAATAGTAAGAGTAACACCAGTAACATGACTACTATCAACAGCACCACGACCAGAACAACACGTGTATAACCTGCACCACACAAACACAAAGACAATAGTAAGAGCTCAACAAAAGACACCACCAATTAAACCCCCTCTCCGCCCTTACTGATACCCCCCCCCCCAACTAGCAATTTACAACATATTGAAGGCTCCATTATACATAACGGCAGCAACCACTCACAAACATTGAATCTCTTCTGTTTTTGGACGATCAGACTACATGCGACCCTTTTTTTCACTACCTCTCCCACCACTCACCACACTCAGGGGACGGCCGATCATCTGATGGCTTTATTGAAGGGGGGTGGGGAGGATTACACTGTAGTGATTAACTCGGGATTAAGTGGATTGAAAGAGCCTCAGGATTTCGTGCGTTGAGTCGTGGCTTGATGGGTAATGGTAATATCTGGTCTGTTACACGTGGAGCGCATATGTAAATAAAGAGACAGACAGGCAGACAGACATACAGGCAGACAGATAGATAGATAGATAGATAGATAGATAGATAGATAGATAGATAGACAGACAGGCAGACATAGGTGAGTTAGTGCTCATGGATGGACATATTTCAGGGATTTTGTTTTTTCCTTCGTGTAATTCCAATCTCAGTGACTCACAACTTTAATGATTGGGTAAATGTTTTATGAAATTTATTTAACTCTGTGGTTCAATTGATCTTGTGTCGTGTGATGAATTAAGAGCATTTCCAGTTTCAGGCAGGATATTAGACTTGGCCATCTTGAATAGAGTCAGTGTGGGGAGTGATGTATATCTATGTACCTGAAAAAGATTACCTGGTCTTTTTTTTTGAAGGCCGAGTAACATATGTTCTCAATTGTACCTGTGTTTTGACGTGCCCTAACTATCGAGATGGATGGCTATTGGGAACACTGTGGTCTTTGGTAACACTTGTATATATTTCGAACCTAACCTAATGTAAATTAACGTAACATAACCTGACCTAACCTAACCACTCCCACACCTATACCTGTATCTACACCTACACCCATAACTACGCCCAGACCCACACCCACCCAGGCCCTAGAGGCAACTGTTGGCAGCTTCTCAACAGAATGACATCCTCACCCCTATAGTCGCCAACACTGCTCGCTGATTGGCCCGCTACGCCAGAGGACACGCCCATTCTCCTCCTCCAATAGAAAGTTAGTTTGAAAGCTGACGTCATACATGGATAATGTCTTAGGTAGAGTGAACGTTACAGGGAACGTCGCATTAGAATCAAAGCGCGGTATGGTGAACGTCACAGTAGATGAACGTCACTGTTGGATCATCGTCACACTCAGGCGAACGTCACATAACGAAGCCTTGGTGTACCGAAGAACTCACTTAATGGTCAACCGCCACATACAATCGTCGGGCAAACAACGAAAAATCCCTAAACATTACACCACCAATTGTCAGCAAACGGAGTGGCGGAGGAGGGAAGGAGGAGGAGGATGAGGCCAAAGAAAAGGGGAGGAGAGTGAGGAGGGAGGGAAGAAAGATAGGTAGGAAAGGAGGGGATTGGAGCAACGAGGGAAAAGAAAGGATTGAGAGAGAAGATGAATAAGAAGGAATGAGTAAGTGAGTGATAAGAGATATAGAAGGGAGGAGAGGGTCAGGGCAAGCGAGAGAAGGAGGGGGGGACTGAGCGAGGGGAGAAGAAGATGAGGGAACTTAGAGGGAATAAGAGAGAGGGAGGTAGGAAGGGGGGTGGAGGGGAAAGAATAGAGAGAAGGAAGGGAAGGGAAGGTAAGCGGTGAGGGAGAAGGGCGAAGGGAAGGTAAAAGGGGAGGGAAAAGGGCGGTGGGAGGGGAAGGTAAGGGAAGGGGAGGAGTGTTAAGGTGGACTTCCGGCGTGGGCAGGTGTGATCATGACGTAGCACATTGCATAATTACCGTAAACACTGTCCACCTGGTTATTTATGGGTAAATTATTCCCCTAAGGCCGAGAACTTGAGAAGAGAAGTACTGTACGATAGCCCCGGCTGTTGTGTGTGGACCTACCTACGATACTCTTAAACGCTGTTGTTATTTTACGATACCTCCAAACACCGAATTTATGAGATGTAACTAATATTGTAAGTGTTATGGGTGTCACTAAAACAGTAACGATATAACTAAATAACATGTCACCTAGAAATGATGCAAAAATTGTCACGAACATTTAAGTAACATTACCTGTAAATAGGAGAAAATTACCACCTGTAAATATTAAATGGTCCTTACCTGTAAACACCTGAATGTTAATAAGATACAGGTAAACAGCAAAATAGGTACATATCAACTGTAAACAAATTGAACGTTTACCTATTAACATTAAGCATAACATATAAACACTACAGTAGATATATATATATATTACCAATAAACAAATGAAATATAACATGAAGGTCAAACATTACCTGTAATTACTACACTCAGTATATTATCAGTAAACAATAATATGCTACGATACTGTAAACACAAACAACAAACATAAACAATACAATAATGACATAATAAAGAACAAGAAGAAAATCATAATAAAATATTTCTCATTAAATATTAAACGCGAATATAAGTGGAAGGCAGATGGCAGCACAAGACCCTATATAACACGGTATAGTAACCAAGTCGATGTATATATCACTAGTCCTTATTACGTAGATATATAACAGCCTCTTCAGTTTTAGATAAGTTATTTGTCATATATGATTAAGATGTATGAAGGTGGTATATGAGAGAGAGAGAGAGAGAGAGAGAGAGAGAGAGAGAGAGAGAGAGAGAGAGGCTTCCTGATGTCTTGAATTGTTAACACTGTGATTATTAAGGCAGGTGTTGGAGGAAGAGGTGATGATTTATTATATTGATTGATGATGATGATAATGATGATGATGATGATGATGATGATGATGATGATGATGGTGTTGGTGTTGATATTTTCCATACACTGGTGTCTTATGGATGGTGCATATATATAGTGATGGTAATGGTGCAAGGTTTGTGTCAGATTCTTATAAGTCAGTTACATATATACACCAGGTGCATCTTAGTCTAGACAGGTGTTAATTAATCTGTACAGGTGAAGTAACTGTGACAAGGTAACTCATTTCTTACACTTTATTTTCTCTTTATACAATATTTATTTATCTTTCATTCATTTACATTTTATCATCTCGTTTTACTTCTTACAATTCGCTTCGTTATAATGTTATTAATGTTTTATGCAAATGTTGTATATTTCCGTACGCATTTACACTATCCTTCTGTTATGTTGTGTTGTTGAGGCTGTTTATTTGTCGTGTGTGTGTGTGTGTGTGTGTGTGTGTGTGTGTGTGTGTGTAGTGTGTGTGTGTGTGTGTGTGTGTGTACCTATTTATTTATCTGTAGTTAAAGTCATTATGTATGTTTCTTAAGTACAAGGTGTGTTCAGAAATTACTGGCGGCCATATTGGATTTCTTTTGATTTTTTTTTTACTCATTTACATAACAAATGACTTCCGACACACACACACACACACACACACACACACACACACACCTCATATTTTACTCGCTTGATTATGATGTTTTCGTTAATTTATCATAGTGTAAATAAGATAAAAACAATAAGATGGATGATCCAACTTTAGTGTTAATGGATATATGTAAATAAACTAGAATATCTATGACAAATGAAGGAGAGACAACAAGATAAAAGAGAATAAGGAATTAGCATAACATACGATTAGACAAACATAATAGCACCTTTGTAGATCTCGGTGTATAGATACCTGTTCCTAAAACCGAAGAGGGAAAAAGACAGATATATACATTTATTCATTTGTTTCTGCCGTTGTTTGTGGTGATGGTGGTGATGGTGGTGATGGTAGTGATGGTGGTGATGGTGGGGGAGAAGGGGAGGGGGGGGGGCAGGAGGAAGCATAGATCAAGTCAATTGCAAGCATGAAATTAATGTACAAGCAATATGTGTTTATTTATTTATATTTTTAAGGAGTTGGAACGTAAATACACGATGCAGGTTCGTATGTATCGTCAGTGAGTCTTGGTTGTGACTGTAGGGAGGGGGTGGGGAAGGAGAAGGAGGAGGATGATGGAAGGGACGTGGAGGATGAGGAAGATGAGGAAGAGGAGAAGAGAGAAGAGAAAACTATAAGGGAGAGGAAGAGGAAGAAGGGGAGCGAGATAACAGAAGGGGAGAGGAGAATAAGAGAGAGAACAAGGAGGAGAGATAGAGAGGGGGGGGGGGAGCGTACAAAGCATCACATTAACATTCAGTAAAAAATAAAAAAAATATCCTTACTCCCAAGCTGTTTAAGATAGCATCAGTGGCAGCTAGCGAAGCGTACAAGTTCACAGGAATATAGAGTTATTATCAAGGTATTTTCTCAGGTAAGGTTTAATCATAGGTGAGTGAGAGTTAAAGGTACCACTCATTACCCAACAGGTATTATAAGATGAGGTGAGCTGAATTTGTCTCATTAGTGAGTCCGGATCATCTGAGGATTAGCCCTCTCAGTTTATATTACCTTAAGATTTACGTAACTTAATCTTACTTGTGATCGGGGTGTTATTATTATTATTATTATTATTATTATTATTATTATTATTATTGTTATCATTATTATTATCATTATTATTATTATTATTATTATTGTTATTATTATTATTATTATTATTATTATTATTATGATTATTATTATTGTTGTTGTTTTTGGTGTTATCATTTTACTTTATTATTATTATTTATTGCTTTTTCATAAATAATAAAAACAATAACAACAATGGCATAACATACGGACCGATCGACAAGTCCCAGCTGTTAGAACCAAAACAAAACAGAGGGCAGGTAAATCATCTGACGAGGTAAACAAACACAAGACCCCCCCCCCACCACCACCCCTTCCCCACCTCCTCCCTTCACCTGTTAATTAAGCGTCATCTACTCAACACAGTATAACCAACACACACATTTAACGCTAGTAACAAAATCATTCACTAGATGGAAGGTATTAACAATATTTTTTCCTGGCAACAATGAGTATAATGAACAGGTTAGAATTATGATCAGTGATGTTAGCTTTGGTGTTCCGTGGTGTGAGTGTTGGTGGTGTTCCGTGGTGTCAGCTGTGGTGGTGTTCCGTGGTGTAGGAAGCCTTATAATCTATACTACTAAGTGAGGGAGGAAGTAACTGACGCTGAAGGAACCCTTTATGGTCCAACTTTAAAGCATATGTTGGACCGTGATAAAAACTAGTGTGGTAACTCTGAGAACTGATCCTTTCATTACTCTGAGATAGTAGCAACATTACCTATTGTATATAAAGTTACTTCTGAAGCAAATAGTATTACAGAACTTCAATCTTTATTTTCTTGTTGTGTTTGAATCGTAAACAAAACATCTGTGGATATGTACCTTAAACATCTCTTAAGTGATCGATGTTCTTCTGTTCATAAATTCTTAATCGTCCGTCAAGTATCTTCAGAGCTCATATGAAGGAAGGTATAAGAGTGTTATATATGCCATTAAGAACAGTAGAGGAGTATTATAAAGTACATGACTCACTGCGCAGAGTATCGGGTCCTCCTCCAGCCGCGGTGAAGAGCGATCAGACTCCTTATGCCATGTTGTCTTCTCTTATCTATACGTTAAATTACCCGCTTAGGATTTACATCGTTCGTAAGAGGTGATTTGCATGTTGTTGATTTTTTTTACAACTCTTTACACATTATTCTTTTTATATGCAGAGATTTCGCGGTCGACGGGAAAAACTGACGGACGTAATATTAAGAAACCGTGAACGATGTTTGGCGGGAAGTGAGAGATGGTTTCAAAATGATGAGTTTGTGTTATCAGTGTTGGCATCAGCAAGTGTTGCCAGCGACAGGTCGGCATGCATTCTTGCGGCAGATGTGTCGATCACACGCCGTCGTGACTAAATTAGCAGCTATTTGACTTGGTAATAATGGCAACTTGCGCCACATTATTGTTTCGCATCCTGTAAACTCCACAACACGAGTCTGTATACATATATAAACTGTTATTGCCGGAGTAATTTATCACGTATTTTGGCACAATTACGGATTATAATAGTGTTGGCGCGAATCAATTGAGATATCGGGCTATCTGGTGTTATGCTGGAGTGTAATGATGGCTGGAGGGGAGTGTTTGATACTGTATCTGGCCTTAATACCTGCCTGCTTTTTAAATGATCACCGAATTAATTTTATCTGGCCGGATATAATGTTCATGACTTAATATAGCTATCATGAGCCGGATCTTTTTACCTGTGTGTGTGTGTGTGTGTGTGTGTGTGTGTGTGTGTTAATCTCACTTTTCACACACACTCTCTCTCTCTCTCTCTCTCTCTCTCTCTCTCTCAAGGAATAATAGCATGATGAAGGAAATGAGAATTAGGAAGAAGAGAGAGAGAGAGACAAGAGACTGAGAAGGAGACGTAAATACAAAGAGTGAGAGTGATAGAAAGACAAGTAAGAAAGGTAGAAAGAGGAAGAGAATAAGACGGAGAATAAGAAGGAGATTGAAATGAGAGGGCGTAGGGATATACCAGTGAAGAGAAGGAGAATAAGAGACGAGGAATAAGATAAACACACACACACACACACACACAGAAGCAGAAATCCATTATATCAAACATTTTTCATCACTAAAACGGGACAAAAAAAAAACTCGTCGACTAAATAAACTGATAAGTGGACTACTCGCATGTTATCGCCACTGATGGGTCTGGTCCTCCAAACACCTGTCCAACATCTGTTCAGGTGAGAAGGTGAATGGCTTTGAGGGTGCAGTAACCGCTTGCTACCTGACCACCTGGAACCTCACCTGTGTTATTGGTCATATATATATATATATATATATATATATATATATATATATATATATATATATATATATATATATATATATATATATATATATATATATTAGTAACTGTGTAATGTTTGAAAATGGTTTTATCTTGGAAATTTGGATGTGGGTGTTTTGTTTCAAACCCCTTGAGTAATGATAAGTTTGCATTCCTTGAGTATGGTGAGTTAACCCTGAGCATGATGACCGAGTGACACACACACACACACACACACACACACACACACACACACACATACACACACACACACACACACAGGTGATCAAGAGACCGTATACAGTAATAGCCACTTAAGTGATCACTCGGTCATCGTGGAGAGTGAGGGAGGACTCTCAGCCACTTGAAATAAGTTGTTCAATGGGCAATATCTCATGGTTCACTTGTCAATTGGGCCCCTTGTTCTAATAGGCTCCACCCTAACCATCAGGATTGGGGTCTTGTCCACCACCCACCACCCACCACCCTTTACTGTAAAAAGAAAGAAAGAAAGAAAGAAAGAAAGAAAGAAAGATTTAATATGAACAGAAGAGTTAATTAGATGTCTCGGCAATTAGATGTATAGAGACATAAGTAATTACGAGTTAAATAGATTATAACCCAACACTATTAACACCACTTATTGCTACTACCCAAGCCAATAACACCCACCCTAACACCACTATCAACAACCACTACGAACCCCTACCACCAATACCAACCAAGAACCACCATTAAAAACCACTATCACCCACCAACTACCACCAATACCAATCACCAACAACCACCAGCTCCTACCAACCACCTCCCATCCCCACCAATACCAACCATCACAAGCAATACCAACCACCACCACCAATACCAACCATCACCAGCAATACTAACCACCTCCAACCACCACCGCCCACCACCAATACTAACCACACTCCACCACCTACTCACCCACCCACCAATCCACCACCTCCACCACCACCACCCACCACCACCCACACCCACCCCCCACCAACCAACCCCCACCACTAATACCAAACCACACCGCCATCACTCGTCGTTCCCCACTTCGTCAGTACAAGACGTGACCTCTCCCCTAGTGATCGAGGTGTCACTCCCGGCCCACATAATTGTACGGTTCAGACAAATTTCTCAAGTCTCTTTATATATTTCTTCTTCTTTTTTTGTCCATGTCGGGAACACTAGTGACATGTGTTAGTGGCAGTGTTCATCAGGCGTGCCCAAATGTAACCAAGATTGTGGTGAGAGGGGAGAGAATGGGTGGTGTAGAGGAGGAGGAAGAATTGGGAGAGGAGGAGAAGAGGGTGGAAAGGAAGGAGGAAGCAAAGAAAGTTAGGGGTGAGGGAGGGGGAAAGGGGAAGGAAGGAGGAAGGACATCATTAATGGTTGTATTGTCAAGGAGTGAATGAGATCGTTTGTGTTGATCGTAGGTATTGATAATGTTCCTGATGACTGCTCAAGATGAGCAATGTATTTGTAGTGGTACGATAGGACTGACCTGTACAACTACAAACTTTCCCACAAGGCAAACAACACAGCCTATCTCTCAGAGTAACTGCTAACTTCCTTCCTTCCCAACCTAATATATGGTAGCTTCAACACAGACACTTCTTCCT
>NW_024732538.1:2500-10626 GCF_018991925.1 Homarus americanus
ACCACCACCACCCACCACCACCACCACCACACCACCACCACCACCACCACCACCACACTCCCACCACCACCTCACCACCTCCACCACCACCACCACCACCTCACCACCACCATCACACCACCACCACCACCACCTCCACCAACACCACCACCACCACCACCACCACTACCACCACCACCTACCACCTCCACTACCACCATCACTACTACCATCACTACCACCTCCAGTACCACCTCCACTACCACCATCACTACCACCACCTACCACCACCCTCACCACCTCCACTACCACCACCACTACTACCATCACTACCACCACCACCACCCTCACCACCCGATCCTGAGACCATCATAGTGGTGGTGTCTGGTTACAGCCGTATCTGACATCACCCTCCTTCACCAATACCACCTCCAACACTCCAACACTACCTCCAACACCCCAACACTACGTCCAACACCCCAACACTACCTCCAACACACCAACACTACCTCCAACACCCCAATACTACCTCCAATACCCAACACACCAACACTACCTCCAACACACCAACAATACCCTCCACACCACCTCCAACACCCAACACCCCCAACACTACCCTCCAACACCCCAACACACCAACACTACCTCCAACACACCAGCAATACCTCCAACACCACCGCCAACACTCCAACACCCCAACACTACCTCCAACACCCCAACACTACGTCCAACACACCAACACTACCTCCAACACACCAACAATACGTCCAACACACCAACACTACTCTCAAACACACCAACAATACCTCCAACACCTCAACACACCAACACCACTCTCCAACACACCAACAATACCCTCCAACACACACCAACACCACCTCCAACACACCAACACTACTCCAACACACCAACACCCTCCAACACCACCTCCAACACCCAACACCCCAACACCATCTCCAACACCCCAACACTACCTCCAACACACACCAACACTACTCCAACACACCAACACTACCTCCAACACACCAACAATACCTCCAACACACCAACACTACCTCAAACACACCAACAATACCTCCAACACCACCTCCAACACTCCAACACCCCAACACTACCTCCAACACCCCAACACTACCTCCAACACACAGACACTACCTCCAACACCCCAACACTACCTCCAACACCCAACACTACCTCCAACACCTAACACTACCTCCAACACCCAACACCACCTCCAACACCCAACACCACCTCCAACACCCCCAACACCTCCAACACCCAACACTACCTCCACAACACCCCAACACTACCTCCAACACCCCAACACTACCTCCAACACCCCAACACTACCTCCAACACCCTGCAACACTACCTCCAACACCCCAACACTACCTCCAACACACCCCAACACTACCTCCAACACCCCAACACTACCTCCACCCCAACACTACCTCCAACACCCCCAACACCACCTCCAACACTCCAACACTACTCCAACACTCCAACACTACCTCCTCCAACACCCCAACACTACCTCCAACACTCCAACACTACCTCCAACACCCCAACACTACCTCCAACACTCCAACACTAGCTCCAAAACTCCAACACTACCTCAAACATTTCAGGTGTAAAGATTAAAATGTGTCAAGTATAAGGTGCCAGGTGTCATGTATAAGGTGCCAGGTGTCATGTATACGGTGCCAGGTGTCATGTATAAGGTGCCAGGTGTCAAGTATAAGGTGCCAGGTGTCATGTATAAGGTGCCAGGTGTCAAGTATAAGATATCAGGTATCGCGAGTGTAAAAGCAAAGCTGGATGGAAGGTGCCCAGGTAAGCCGCATGGAGTAAGGTAGGTACAAGCATAAAAGGTGCAAGGTGCCAGGTGTCAAGTTTATAAGGTGCCAGATGTCAAGTATAAGGTGCCAAATATGATATGCGCAAGGTCAAGAATGCCGGGTGCTGGTGGGTGTCAAGTATAAGGTGCCAGGTGTCAAGTATAAGGTGCCAGATGTCAAGTATAAAGTGCCAGGTGTCAAGTATAATGCCAGGTGTGTCATATATGTACAAGGTGTCAAGTATAAGAGCAGGTGTCAGTATAAGGTTCCAAGTGTCAGGTATAAGGTGCCAGAGAGACAGACAGACTCTGAGGAGGGACACACACACACGCCGAAAATGGTCATCTCATGCAATAATGCAAAATGGTGGTGGGGAAGTGGTAGGTGGTGTAGTGGTGAGGTAGTAGTAGTGGTGGTTGGGGTAGTGGTGGTAGTAGGCTGTGGCATAGTGGTGGTGAAGGATGAAGCCAGTGGTGGGTGAAGGTGGGTGGTGGTGATGAGTGGTGGTGGTGGTAGGATGGTAGCAGTGATGAGCAGGAGGCAGGTGGTGGTGGTGTTGGTGGTGGGTGAGTGAAGGGTGGTGGAGGTAGTGGGTGGTGGTGGTGGTGGTAGTGGTGGTGGCGGTGGTGGTATGGTGGTGATGGTAGTGTGGTGGTAGGCAGTGGTGGTGATGCAGTAGTGGTGGTGGTGATGGTGGTGGTGGTGATGTAGTGTGGTGGTGGTGATGGTGGTGGTAGGTGGTAGGTGGTGATGAACAGTGGTGGTGGTGATGGTAGTGGTGGTGATGGTGGGCTGGTGGTGGTGGTGAGGTGGTGGTGGTGGTGATGGAAGTGGTGGTGGTGTGGTATGTGATAGTGGTGGTAGTGGTGGTGGTGGTGATGGTAGTGGTGGTGATGAGTGTTGGTGGTGGATGGTAGTGGTGCGACATGTACGGTGGTGGTACAGGTGGGTGGTGATGGCAGTGGTGGTGGTGTTGGTGGTGAGCGGTGGTGGCCGGTGATAGTAGTGGTGAAAGTAGGAAGTTGGTTGTGATGGAGAGTGGTGGTGGTGTGATGATGCAGTGGTGGGTGATAGTGGTGGGTACGGTGATGCAGTGGATTGGTAGTGATGGTGATGTGTGGTGTGTGGGTGATGGGTGATGGTGGTAGTGGGTATGGTTGTGATGGTAGTGGTGGTGATAGTGGTGGTAGTGGTGGTGGTGGTGATGGAGAGGTGATGTTGGTAGTGTTCGGATGGTGGTGGTGGTGGTGGTGATGGAGGGAGTGGTGGTGTTGGTGGTGTTGGTTGTGATGGTAGTGGTGGTGATAGTGGTGGCAGGGTGATGGAGGGGATGAGTGGTGGTGGTGGTGTTGGTGGTATGTAGTAGTGTAGGATGGTGGTGAGTGGTGGTGAATATAGTGTGGGTGATGGTGGTGTGTATTGTGATGAGGTGGTGGTGAGGTGATGGTAGGGAGTGGTGGTGGGTGGTAGTGGTGGGTTGGTTGTGATGGTAGTGGTGGTGGTGGTGATGGTAGTGGTGGTGGTGAGGTGGTTGTGGTGGTGGTGGTGGTGGTGAGTGGTGGTGGTGGTGGTGGTGATGGTAGTGGTGGTGGTGGTGATGGTGGTGGTGGTGGTGGTGATGGTAGGTGGTGGTTGTGGTGATGGTGGTGTGGTGGTGGTGGTGATGGTAGTGGTGGTAGTGATGTGGTAGTGTGGTGGTGTTGGTGGTGTTGGTTTGTTGATGGTAGTGGTGGTGGTGGTGGTGGTGGTGATGGTGGTGGTGGTGGTGGTGATGGTGGTGATGGTAGTGGTGATGGTGGTGGTGGTGAGGTGAGGTGGTGGTGGTGTGGTGGTTGGTGGTGGTGGTGGTGGTGGTGAGTAGTGATGGTGGTGGTGGTGTTGGTGGTGGTGGTTGTGATGTGGTGGTGGTGGGGTGGTGATGGTGGTGGTGGTGGTAGTGATGGTAGTGGTGGTGTTGTTGGTGGTGTTGGTTGTGATGATGGTGGTGTAATTTTACAGTACAATACAGGGATCACCTGAAGAATCGTCACCCTCCAAACTCTGGGGTGACAGACTATTTCGGTGAATCCCAATACAGTGGCGAGCCTCTATACCATCCCACCTCTCTATCTTCATTATATTCACTGTATTCTGCCTGTAACTCATTATTTTACCTGTAACTGTAGTCTAACACTATTTAACTACTGTATCTACCTGTGTAATCCGTCCCCCTGTAACTCTTGACTAAACCCACTGTCACTCACAACTCTGTAACGGATACAGTTCACCTCACAAACAGTCAGAAATAAAGCTTCTGTAAAAATCATCAATACAATCAGTCGCTGCATCTTATGAAGTCTAGTAAAACCTCCTTGAACGAGTATATTATTTATGTAACCTGGATAAAGTCGATCTCTGTGACGTAAGATACAGTAAATAGGCTGTATTTCCAGTTATCAAAGAGTTACATAGATTCTGTTTTCTATACATTAATTCCCGTAACAAGAATATAGTTTTTAAAGTTGGGTTACGTACGACGTTGAGTTAGGTTTAAATTGGAGTTGGGATTAGAGTTAGGTTCTTAGGTTAGATCAGGTCAGGTCAGGTTAGATTATGTTAGGTCGCTATTGACACAATCAACACTCACATATCGACAGTAACGGCGAGGTCCAGGTCAGGTCAGGTCAGGTCACTATAGAGACACAATCAACACTCACATATCGACAGTGACGGAGGTCAGGTCAGGTCAGGTCAGGTCAGGTCACTATAGACACAATCAACACTCACATATCGACAGTGACGGAAGGTCAGGTCAGGTCAGGTCGGATCAGTCACTATAGAGACATCAACACTCACATATCGACAGTGACGGAGAGGTCAGGTCAGGTCAGGTCACTATAGAGACAAATCAACTCACATATCGACAGTGACGGAGGGGTCAGGTCAGGTCAGGTCACTATAGAGACACAATCAACACTCACATATCGACAGTGATGACGGAGGTCAGGTCAGGTCCAGGTCAGGTCAGGTCACTATAGAGACACAATCAACACTCACATATCGACAGTGGCCGGAAGGTCAGGTCAGACATCAGGTCAGGTTAGGTCAGGTCAGGTCACTTTAGAGACACAATCAACACTCACATATCGACAGTGACGGAGGTCAGGTCCAGGTCAGGTCAGGTCAGGTCACTATAGACACAATCAACACTCACATATCGACAGTGACGGAGGAGTCAGGTCAGGTCAGGTCAGATCACTATAGAGACACAATCAACACTCACATATCGACAGTGACGGAGAGAGTCAGGTCAGGTCAGGTCAGGTCGCTATAGAGACACAATCAACTCACATATCGATAGTGACGGAGAGGTCCAGGTCAGGTCAGGTCAGGTCACTAGAGACACAATCAACACTACATATCGACAGTGACGGAAGGTCAGGTCAGGTCAGGTCAGGTCCGCTATAGAGACACAATCAACTCACATATCGACAGTGACGGAGGTCAGGTCAGGTCAGGTCAGGTCAGGTCAGGTCAGGTCACTATAGAGACACAATCAACACTCACATATCGACAGTGACGGAGAGGTCAGGTCAGGTCAGGTCAGGTCAGGTCACTATAGAGACACAATCAACACTCACATATCGACAGTGACGGAGAGAGGTCAGGTCAGGAGTCAGGTCAGGTCACTATAGAGACAATCAACACTCACATATCGACAGTGACGGAGGGGTCAGGTACACACACATTATCGTCCCCACAGTTGTTCTTGATGTGGACGACAGCGGTGTGGGTCTGACTCTCGGACGAGGAATGGGAGCCACGCGGGCCTCAGCAGTGTGGTGTCGCCCCTGCCGCCTCCACCACCCGCTTACCATCTCCGCCACCAAAGGAGTCAGTTTGTCACGAGGCTCGGCTGTAATGGAGAGAGAGGGAGAGAGACACGGGATTAAGAGAGAGAGAGAGACCTGTTCATCATCACTCCTTTAAGGGGCGCAAGTTTGACCAGAGACTCAGTGTGTGTAATAATAATAATTAACGGTTTATTGAAAGAGCTTGGCAGCCAGAAGGCTGAAAATATACAGTTACATATTTGGGGAATGGGTTACGAATTACAAATAATATACAAATAACATAAGTGACCTGTAAAAACAAAGGGGACGTTAAATGATTCTTAATTACAAGACTAGCGAGGTCATCTTAAAACTATATCTTGCGCTTGTGAGACCTCACTTGGGTTACGCAGTTCAATTCTGGCCACAGTATTACAGAATGGACATAGAATCCTTGGAAATAATTCAGAGGAGAATGACAAGACTAATCCCGGGCATTAGGAACCTTGAGTACAGAGAAAGGTTAAAGCTTCTTAATTTGCACTCCCTCGAGAGACGTAGAGCGAGGGGCGATATGATCGAGGTGTATAAATGGAAAGTCAGGGCTGAACAAAGCGGACATTACAAAGGAACTCAAACTATCCAACCAGGAGCAAACTCGTAACAATAGTTTTAAATTAGACAAATTTAGATTTAGGCGCGAAATAGGTAAACATTGGTTTGGAAATAGAATAGTGGACGACTGGAACAAGTTACCAAACACCATCATTAACTCGAATACGCTGGATAGCTTCAAACAGGTTGGATGGATATATAAGCAATAGGGGTTGGGTGTAAATGTGAATGCCCAGTATGGGCCAATAGGCCCGCTGCAGTTTCCTCCATTCGTATGTTAGGCTGGGTTAGGTTAGGTTAGGTTATGTAATGCTATGGTAGGTTGGTTTGGGTTGAGTTATGTTAGGCTGGGTTAGGTTAGGTTATGTTATGTAATGCTATGGTAGGTTGGTTTGGGTTGAGTTATGTTGAGCTGGAGTTGGGGTTATGTTATGTGGCAATATAACATAGTAGGTTGGAGGGTTGGTTATGTTAGGCTGGGTTAGGTCCGTTATGTTATGTAATATACTATGGTAGGTTGGTTTAGGTTGAGTTATGTTAGGCTGAGTTAGGTTAGGTTATGTAAATGCTATGGTAGGTTGGTTTGGGTTGAGTTATGTTAGGCTGAGTTAGGTTATGTTATGTAATGCTATGGTAGGTTGGTTTGGGTTGAGTTATGTTAGGCTGGGTTAGGTTAGGTTATGTAATGCTATGGTAGGTTGGTTTGGGTTGAGTTATGTTAGGCTGGGTTAGGTTAGGTTATGTTATGTAATGCTATGGTAGGTTGGTTTGGGTTGAGTTATGTTAGGCTGAGTTAGGTTAGGTTATGTAATGCTATGGTAGGTTGGTTTGGGTTGAGTTATGTTAGGCTGGGTTAGGTTAGGTTATGTTATGTAATGCTATAGTAGGTTGGTTTGGGTTGAGTTATGTTAGGCTGGGTTAGGTTAGGTTATGTTATGTAATGCTATGGTAGGTTGGTTTGGGTTGAGTTATGTTAGGCTGAGTTAGGTTATGTTATGTAATGCTATGGTAGGTTGGTTTGGGTTGAGTTATGTTAGGCTGAGTTAGGTTATGTTATGTAATGCTATGGTAGGTTGGTTTGTGTTGAGTTATGTTAGGCTGGGTTAGGTTATGTTATGTAATGCTATGGTAGGTTGGTGTATGTATATTATGTATGCTGGATTATGTATTATGTATGTATATTATGTATGTGCTCCATTTATATTTATTCAGCCTAGCTAGCAGCGTGTGGCAATTTTATTACCATATCCCACACGCTTAATTAATGTGCCTGGCGACGTATGGAAGCTGCTAATGTATCACTTGCCATACGTCGTCTATGGTAGTTGACCAGGACCTTAGCTAGGGAGCAGTGCTATCCACCTCTGTGTACATACTCTTATCCAGTAAACCGAACCTACAAAACTATACAGGTGTTTGTGTTCTCTCCTGTATATAGAACTTATTACCCAGAACATCTAACAGTTGGTGTGGGTTGAGTAGTTAGGCTGAGTTAGGGTAATGTTATGTAATGCTACATGGTAGGTTGGTTTCTTATGTTAGGGCTGGGTTAGGTAGGTTATGTAATGCTATGGTAGGTTGGTTTGGGTTGAGTTATGTTAGGCTGGGTTAGGTTAGGTTATGTTATGTAATGCTATGTAGGTTGGTTTGGGTTGAGTTATGTTACTGAGTTAGGTTAGTTATGTAATGCTATGGTAGGTTGGTTTGGGTTGAGTTATGTTAGCTGGGTTAGGTTAGGTGTTTGTAATGCTATGGTAGGTTGGTTTGGGTTGAGTTATGTTAGGCTGTTAGGTTAGGTTATGTTATGTAATGCTATGGTAGGTTTTGGTTTGAGTTATGTTAGGCAATATGTAATGCTATGGTAGGTTGGTTTGGGTTGAGT
>NW_024732539.1:0-8497 GCF_018991925.1 Homarus americanus
CACTGGCCATATATGCTATAACAAGCCGGATCCTACTACCGAATATTCCTATAACGAACGGTTTTACCTATAAAATTGAGAATGCTATAACGAACAGAAACTCATACATCGAACATAATTTATTTTTTTTTCTAATTTATTGTTTTATTATTACAAATAATGATATTCTTTATTTCATGGGTTTAGATGCATATTTATGCACTTTTTTAATTTTATATTATATTTTTCAGTGTTAAGTGGTTGTATTTGGGGGCCTGGGCGGATTAATCCTATAACAAGCGAATGCTATAACTAACAAGGTTCTAGAACCAATTAGATTCGTTATAGCATACCCACTGTACCACAAAATTGGAGAAATAGTAAGCAAAATACATTATAGCAAACAAGCGTTCGTTATACAAATATGGTTCCTAATTCATAAATCGTTAGAGCAAATTAAGTTATAGCAGAAATCACTGTGTGTATATATATATATATATATATATATATATATATATATATATATATATATATATATATATATATATATATATATATATATATATATATATATATATATATATATATATATATATATATATATATATATATATATATATATATATATATATATATATATATATATATATATATATATATATATATATACACACACACACTCCCGAGAAAGAAAACACAAAGTTCCCAAGCTTTAGTGTAATTCACATCTTCAGGGTGAGTACTCACTGAAGATGTAGCTACTAAACTAATATTATATAGATCACAGCGCACCTACAGTGATTTACTTGCATATATATATATATATATATATATATATATATATATATATATATATATATATATATATAATATATATATATATATATATATATATATATATATATATATATATATATATATATATATATATATATATATATATATATATATATATATATATAATACAGTAATACCCTGATTTACGCGGTCAATCGAACCCACAGAGGTCCGCGTAAAACGAGAAACGCGAAAATGGAATAACAGAACATATGGGATTAATTGAAATAGAGACTGGGCCGACTCCCAAACTTCACTTTTTCCGACACAATACCTATGTTCTAGAAAAATAACATCTTAATTTTATGATGGTACGCACACACAATTAATATTTAAGAGAAATACAGTCGCCAGGTTAATGTCCATTCAAATAATGGACTCGACTCCTCCCCCACCCCCCTCTCTCTTCCCAAGCTCCCTGGCTCCTCCCTCTCTGAGAAATGTTTGGGTGAAAACACTAGATTCTAAGGTATAGTAATAAATAATACCTCAAACTAAAGTTAGGATAATATAATTGACATTGCTGGATTCCTTGCGAGACGAGGAATATTTTGAATATACACGTCATATATTTCGCACAAATGATAACATATTTGCTCTGAGTAAACAAAATTCTTACATTAGATCTAAAATTTGTATGTCTAATGCAAAACCTATGATGTTTATATTCAAAATGATCATCAAATTGTAAGAATCCAGCAATGTAAATTATATTCTGACCAGGTAATTTGTATGAATTTTATGAGCTAAAACAAATATCAGTAAATAAAAAAAATATACTTCACCCAGACACTATCTGTCAATCAAAATACCCCACCTCCGGCTCCCCTCCTCTTCCCACGCTAGCTGGGTCCCTCCCTACCCGCCACCCCCACCTTCCCTCCCTACCAGAGAAATGTTTGGGTTAAAACAGTATATTTACATTTTTAGTAATAATACCTCAGATTGAAGTTGCGATAATATAATTGACATTGCTGGATTCCTTGCAAGACCAGGAATATTTTGAATAAACACGTCATATATTTTGCACAAAAGATAACATATTTCCCCTGAGTAAACAAAATTCTTACATTAGATCTAAAATTTGTATGTCTAATGCAAAACCTATGATGTTTATAGTCAAAATGATCATCAATTTGTAAGAATTCCAGCAATGTAAATTATATTCTGGCAGGGTAATTTGTATGAATTTTATGAGCTAAATAAAAAAATTATACTTCACCCGCAGGGTACTGCGTAAATGTAGAAACGCGTAAAAAAAAAAAGTGTAAAGCAGGGTATTCCTGTCTGTCTGTATGTATGTATGTATGTATGTATGTATGTATGTATGTACAATGGACCCTCGGTTAACGAGCACAATCCGTTCCAGCAGGTTGCTCGTTAACCGAAAATCTCGTTAACCGAAACCATTGTTTCAATGGGTTTTTGGGTAATTGATTCCAGCTGACCGAAAATTGCCTAAATTCAACAAAAATTTTTGAAATGGACACTTACCTTGAGGTGTGTATGTAGAAGGCTCCTGGATGATGATGCTGATGTGAATTTGATGTGGGAGGTAGAGGAGGAGAAGGGAGAAGAGAAGGAAGTGGAGGTGGAGGAGAAGCATTTTACTACTTCCTGGAAGGTGAGTCACCTTCCATGAAAATGTCAGGAACCTCTGGACTGACAGATTCTCCACCATGAACATCCTCTCTCCTTCTTGAAGTGGAAGGCTGAGGGATAGCATCTTGTTCCCTCTGCCTTTTATTGAAGAAAGTGTCAATTGTGATCTGTGGGGCATCTCTCCTCCTCACCATTAACTTAAAGTTTAAAGAAGGAGCCCATTGAGTCCTCAACATGACACAAAGTTAGTTCAGGTTTTTCCACATCTGGGTGCTTTGAAGCCAGTTCCCTGAACTTCTCCCAGTGGTAAATCACATCTATCAACTCTTTAGTTGACATATGGTCATCACTTTCAATTTCCTCCTCACCACTGTCAGCCTCTACCTGTAACATCTCATCCAGTTGCTTCAAGTCATCAGGAGTATGTTCCTCCTCATGAGACATCACAAGCTCTTCGACATCATCTTCTTCCACTTCAAGGCCCAATGACTGACCACCAAAAACTTTGCTGCCCCTTCTTTATCAGCACTAGCAGCTTCACCATGCCTAACAACACTGAAAATGTCATTTCTTTTCTTAAATTTTTCGAACCAGCCTTTGCTGGCCCGAAAATCTTCAAATTCTGTGCCTGAAGAACCAAGTTGATCTGCTTTTAAATGTTCGTAAATCTCCCTGGCTCTTTCACAAATGAATTCAGCAGAAACTGAATCACCTTTCATCTGCTTTTCCCTAATCCAGAGGAGGAGTAACCTCTCAGTTTCTGCAATTAGGGATCTACTTTTAAACACTCTGGTAGATTTGTCTCTCACTTTCACTTCTTTAAATTTGTCTTTCTGTGCAAGAATTGTCGACACAGTTAATGTCGACACGCCATATTCTTTGCAAGCGCATTTGTTCTAATGCCTTGTTCATGTTTTTTTTTATAATTTCCTGCTTGGTTTGGATTGAAATCGCTTTTCTTGATCTCTTAGGCCCCATGCTGGATTCAAACAATGTCAACACGTGATCTTTTAGGTACTGTATAAACTTGCTGTAAATAAAGAATATTTTCTTTAAAATAACACTGCACTGGGCTATATATTGTCAATATGTAAAATAAATTTCAAAATGACCAATAATTTGCTTGGAAACACAGAAAAAAAGCATTTAGTTGATGAGAGTCTCAAGCAAGATCTTACCTCCACTGAAAACAGAGAGAGACTAACGCTTGTTTGCTGTGTTAAGAGGCTGGAGGGCACGCATAAAACTAGTCACTTTACCTTCAATTATGTTCAATAATTGTTAAAATGACTAAAACATTTAATATTAAACTTTTAAAATTATTGAATAGTACAAAATTCTTGATATTTACTTAAATAGTAAGGAATTTAAGCCCTAGAACCGATTACTGTATTGGCGGACTAATACTACAGCTGGTTGACCACTAAGTACAAGCGAAAACTTGTTGAGGTCAGCTCGTAAGAAACTCGTTAACCGAGGGATCACTGAATGTATGTATGTATGTATGTATGTATGTATGTATGTATGTATATGTGTATATATATATATATATATATATATATATATATATATATATATATATATATATATATATATATATATATATATATATATATATATATATATATATATATATATATATATATATATATATATATATATATATATATATATATATACACAGTCAACCTCACTTTTTACCCATATCTGGGCTTACACGTGCCCCTGCCAGAACCCAGGATTTTACATTCAAGGGTGTGGGTGTAACCTTACAGGTGAAGTATAATTTTTATTTAGCTCATAAAATTCATACAAATTATCTGCCAGAATATAATTTTACATTGCTAATTTACATTGCTGGAATTCTTACAATTTGATGATCATTTTGAATATAAACATCACAGATTTTGCATTAGACATACAAATTTTAGATATAATGTTTACTCTGAGTAAATATGCTATCTTTTGTGCAAAATATATGACATTTATATTCAAAATATTCCTGGTCTTACAAGGAATCCAGCAATGTCAATTATATTATCCTAACTTTAGTCTGATTTATTATTTATTACTAAAAAGGTAAACAGTCTGGTATTCCCACACATTTATCTGGTAGGGACGGTTGGTGGGGGGTGGGGGGGGTGGGGGGGAGGGAGGGACCGGCGACCGACCACCTGGCATGTGTGAAGAATATTTTTTTTTTTTTATTAACTGAAGATTTTTATTTTAGCTCATAAAATTCATACAAATTACCCGGCCAGAATATAATTTACATTGCTGGAATTCTTACAATTTGATGATCATTTTGAATATAAACATCATATATTTTGCATTCGACATAAAATTTTTAGATATAATGTTTACTCTGAGTAAATATGTTATCTTTTGTGCAAAATACATGACATTTATATTCAAAATATTCCTGGTCTTACAAGGAATCCAGCAATGTCAATTATATTATCCTAACTTTAGTTTGAAGAATTATTTATTACTATACCTGGTTTTCCCCCCAAAATTTCTCAGAGGGGAGAGCCAGAGAGTGTACTGTGAGAGGAGGGGGAGGGAGTCGAGTCCATTATTTGAATGGACATTAACTTGGCGACTGTATTTCTCTATTTCTCTTAAGTATTAATTGTGTGCATGTACCATCATAAAATATATATATATATATATATATATATATATTATATATATTATATATATATATATTATATATATATATATATATATATATATATATATATATATATATATATATATATATATATATATATAATATATATATATATATATATATATATATATATATATATATATATATTCTGCATTTACTCGGTCAATTGAACCCGTGGAGGTCCACGTAAAATGAGAAACGCATAAACGAAATAACAGAACATATGGGATTAATTGAAACGGAGACCGGGCCGACCCCCAAACTACACTTTTTCAGACACAATACATAAGTTGAAGTAAAAATAACATCTTAACTTTATGATGGTATACACAAACAACTAATATTTAAGAGAAATACAGTCGCCGGTTAATGTCCATTCAAATAATGGACTCAACTCCCCCCCTCCCCTTCCCACGCTCTCTGGGTCCCTCCTTCCCTCCCTACCAGAGAAATGTTTGGGGAAAACCAGTATGTTTACATTTTTAGTAATAAATAATACCTCCGACTAAAGTTAGGATAATATAATTGACATTGCTGGATTCCTTGCAAGACCAGGAATATTTTTAATATAAAAGTCATATATTTTGCACCAAAGATAAAATTTTTGCTCTTTCTAATAAAATTCTTAAATTACATCTAATATTTGCATGTCTAATGCAAATTTTAGGATGTTTATATTTAAAATAATCACAACCTTATAAGAATTCCAGCAATGTAAATTATATTCTGGCTGGGCAATTTGTATGAATTTTATGAGCTAAAACAAATATCAGTAAATAAAAAAAATATACTTCACCCAGACACTATCTGTCAATCAAAATACCCCACCTCCGGCTCCCTCCCTCTTCCCACGCTCGTTGCGTCCCTCCCTCCCTCCCTACCAGAGAAATGTTTGGGGAAAACCAGTATGTTTACATTTTTAGTAATAAATATTACCTCCGACTAAAGTTAGGATAATATAATTGACATTGCTGGATTCCTTGCAAGACAGGGAATATTTTGAATATATACGTCATATATTTTGCACAAGAAAAAATTTTTGCTCTTTCTAATAAAATTCTTTAATTACATCTAAAATTTGTATGTCTAATGCAAATTTTAGGATGTTTATATTTAAAATAATCACCATCTTATAAGAATTCCAGCAATGGAAATTATATATTTTATGAGCTAAAACAAATATCTTCAGTAAATAAACAAATTATACTTCACCCGCGTAAATGATGAAATTTACCGCGTAATTAAAACATTTCATTCTGGCAAGGTGCCGCATAAATGACCAAACGGGTAAACAAAAACCGCGTAAATCCAGAATATATATATATATATATATATATATATATATATATATATATATATATATATATATATATATATATATATATATATATATATATATATATATATATATATATATACACATATATATATATATATATATATATATATATATATATATATATATATATATATATATATTTTACTCATGTGTTCATCTACCCATACGCAGAGTGTCTGGCCTGACGCTATTTTAGATTCGCCTGTTCATCGCCTCCGCCAGGGCAAGCTACGTAAGGTTGCGACAGTGTATTTTCGTTATGCTATCAGTGATATGACGATCGGACTGTATTGGCCATGCATTCCTGCCAGCTGTAATTGGTTTAAAGTATGACGGTCCACCTGGGAGGGAGGGAGGAAAGACTTGACCTAACCGCTGCAGTTTCATCCATCCAGCTCACACCGTATAATGAGTATCCATTGTTCCCAGAAATGGCTTCCCGACCACCGCCTAGAGAGAAACCTTTCCTTACCTGGACCCATCCGCCCTAAGCCAAAGAAGATAGGCCGCCCCTAAGCCACAAAGTGAAATACCAGATAATTACTGGAAAGGAACACGCGTTGATCTCGTTAAAGATGGAGTGAACGAATCTATGATTCAGATTTATTGAGAAGGAAGCCAAGATCAAAGAGCACATGAGAATCACAAAGTCTGCAGGTGCCTCAATGATCAAGTATTGCCAGAACAAGGTGCTGCTAAAGGTGGAAAATTTGCTGGTGAGTTATTTGATTCATAGGCGCGACGCAATGGCGGTGGACACGCCGATCTGTTCAAGATAATCCACGCGAACTGTACGCAGCAGTGTCACATAAGATGGGAATTGCAGAACCCAAACCCTTCAATGCTTCCTCTGGTTGGCTGCATAGGTTTAAGGAGGAACAATATCACCAACATCAACATTGGTGGTGAAGAAGCGAAAAGCGACCTTGTGGCGGCTAGATTTCCTCCGCTTCACGCAGTTATGGAGGAAAGGCAGTTCACTGACGACCAGGTGTTCAACATGGACGAAGCCGCCTTTTTAAAAACTGCCTACCAAGACCTTTTGTTGTCCAGTCTGCCAGCATATCGGGTCGGAAGTTGCAGAAGGACGATCACCGCCCTTCTACCACCAATGCTCCGTACCTGTAAACCAAAGTTATCGGTGATTCACACAGCCCGCAAGCTGACGCCTACAAGAACGCGGACATGAGCAAGATTAATGTCCACTGGCTGACCGCACGCGAAGGCGGATGTTTCGCTTGTCACTCTCTGGTTTGATGACTGTTTCATTCTCGACGGAAGAAATTCCTGCGAGCAAAAAATTTTCCATTCAAGATTTGTTGCTCCTTGACAACGCACCTGGACACTCACCCTACTTATGGATCGTCACCCCAACGTAAAAGTGGTCTTCCTTCCTCCCAACACTACGCCATTAATCCAGCCCATGGACCAGGAGTTGATCTGCAATGTTAAAGCTGCATACTCGCAAAGAAATTCAAGCTCCTGAACAACTGCATACCAACACCAAGGATGAGTTATGTTGGGTGACACCGACAGCGTAGAGTAAAAGCTATTTAGGACAAGGAACAAGAGGTGGTGACTCAAGAAGTTCTCACAAAATAGTTTTGAAGAAATTTAACGCCAAAATGCTTGTAGACTCTTGGTGGAAGCAATGGAACGCTGTCTATAGCTACGACCTCACGCATGGAGGCATGTGTTGCATGGCATACCAGGTGAGGTGGAGTCAACCTGGACTGGTGAGGTTCAGTCTGTGACAGGGCATTGACCTTGCAAGAGAAGCTGCGACAGTATTACAGCTGAAGGCCCGAGACCACCAACGAAGACATCCTGGAGGTGATCAGAGATCCTGAAATGACTGCCGACGAGATGGAAGATGATGACGCCAGTGAAGAGGAAGATGGTGCGTCAATCTCAGAAGAACACAAGTTAACACATAGTAATATTAAGGGTGCCATCGAGTGTGCAGAGAAATTGAAGCTCTTCCTTTCCAACGACCATGACGATGACCCCATGGTGAAGTCTTCCATACTCCAGCAATACGTAACTGGAACGGTATAATAATTTAT
>NW_024732540.1:0-8750 GCF_018991925.1 Homarus americanus
ATATGTAATGTTTGCTGATGATATTACTCAAATAGTATCATACCCAGGAAAATCAACCCAATTTATGGCACTCTACACTGTAAGAGCGATAAAAAATATAAATGATTTTGAGAAAAAATGGAAAATCAGGACAAATAAGAACAAATTCAAGATAATACCAATAGCCAAGATTAAAACAAGTCCAGTATTAGTCGACCAGGAACTATACCCATACGACACTGAAGGCAGGATGCTTGGATTAAAACTAACAAAAAGAGGATATATAACATACTTAAAAGATAAGAACGACAGGCAAGAATAAGATTATCAAAAGTAAAACGCTTTAAGAACCTTAGCATTAATAACAAGAGAAAGATATATATTGCCCTTGTCAAATCAATTATGGACTACCCACCCATCCCATTGAACACCCTTAGTAAAACGTGCATTAAAAGGTTACAAACAGTACAAAATATAGCCCTCAGATTTATATATAACATAAAATATACAGACCCCATCAATAATGAACAGCTACACAAGAGAGCAAACCTCTTGGCAATCAATGTAGATATACACAACAAAGCTGTAAATATTTGGAAAAAAGTGACTGAACTTAACACAGAAACATATCAAAACTGGATAAATAATATAGACAACGAAGAATTCCAAGAACACAGTTGGTTTAAATCAGCCAGGAAGAAAGTAATTGAACCATCTCCTGCCCCAATATACATATAAAACATTAATAGAGAGAATAAAAGATGAGAGTGACCTACCAGCTCAAGAACCTGGCAGGCCTCTCCATACAGTGTACCTTTAGACTAAAATAACTAATATTTAACATTTAACATTTAACATTTAACATTGAACTAACATCTTAGTTAAAAAAAAAAAAAAAAATGTGACTACCCTCCCAGCTACACAAGGACCTGGGCGGGCTCACTAACTCCATCGGAAAAAAAAATAATAATAATAATGTGATTACCCTCCCAGCTACATCAGCCAGGAAGAAGTAATTGAACCACCTCCTGCCCCAATATACACATATACACATAAAACATTAATAGAGAAAATAAAAGATGAGAGTGACCTACCAGCTCCACTAAGAACCTGGCAGGCCTCTCCATACAGTGTACCTTTAGACTAACACAACTAACACTTAACTAACACCTCAGAAAAAAAAATGTGACTACCCTCCCAGTTACACAAGGACCTGGGCGGGCTCACTAACTCCAACAATAATAAAATAATAATAATAAGCAGCATTATATAAATAAACCAATATTAATACAAAGGTCTGACGACCCAAGGGAGCAGAACAAAGACAAAACACCAATAAGAAAGATGAAGCGATCTGGTTGAGCCCAGATTCTTTCTACTCCTACTGTATTTCAGTTTCACCACTTTTTCTTCAATTCCTAAAAATCTTCTTTCACCTCTTAACTAATGACTTCGTATCGTATCGTATCGACCTACCTCTCTTTCTACCTACAGCCAGTCTTCAAGTAACACCACCTCCTCCGCTCCTGCCTGGCGGCCCTCGCTCCCGCCGAGGAGCATGGCGACCCACAAGCTGGTCCTCCTCTGAGCATCCTCACCAACCAGCTCTCTCTACATCACGCTTGTAACCACGCTGCCACTTCCCAGCACCAAGCTGCATTGTGCATCCAATACAACATGTATACAGAGAGCACATTGTGAGCTTTCTTTCTCCATCCCATCCTGAGTGTGAACCCAAATAACCCGTACCCCACAAATGGTGACCCCCGGAGATTCGCACTCACACAGGATGGAGGAGAAACTGATCACTCTCCCAGTCTTCAAGCAACATGGAAGACTGGCTTACCCACGCAGAGGCAGCTCTCATCGGCTCTACAGCTACTGTCTCTACACCGCAGATCTCGTGTGTCTAGACAGTTGTCTCCTCTAGCGGCCGGCTCATCCACGCCCTCGCCGTTATGTCTCACATGTGGTATGCACCGCCCGTTCTGCCTCACATGTGCCATGCAACCCTGCAGACAACAAGTCTCCTACACCGCCTGGAGGGAAGGGGGGAGTATTGTAGTGGATTTCTCCCCTACAAACGCTGTTTGTCGCTGAGTAGCCGACCCCGCGAATTCCCCAGCGTATGCCTCGTGGTCTGGGTCAACCAGCGCCGCCATACATCACGGAGGTCAACTATTAAGCCACGCCTACCTCCGCTATATAAGACCTGACCTCGTGGTGACCTATCTCTTCTTCTAGCTACAGCCACAGCAAGCAACACTTCCTCCTCCAATCCTGCCTGGCGGCCCTCGCTCCCGCCGGCGAGCATGGCGGGTCAGGGTTGCCAACTCGGATTTTCAAATGTCGCTAGGCTGGTACCTAAAAGTAGCTAAATGTCGCTAAATCTTCCATGGAAAGTCGCTAGCTATTATTCCCCCCCTTCAGTAATTTGATGCAAATAATATTTTCATAATGCCGACTATAATGGACGGAGTATAAATAAAATGCATTATGTAAAAATAAAAATATTATTTTTTTTAAAGTTTAATGTGCACACTTACCTATTATTCAATAGTAATTGCATCCCAGTCCTCTTCGTAGTCGTCGGCAGTGTGAACAACTGTAGAGCTGGAAGCATGTGAAGTGCTTGGTTCAGGTTCTCGTGCAGATATCTTGTAACTGTATGCCTCCACAGTCCCTATCTTTCTTAAAATATCACTAGGAAGTTCATAACTTGCACAACAGGTGTTCTGTCTTTTTAAACCATACTTTATTGTAAGAACTGCCTTTAATGTCGATAGTTTCATTTTGTTGCGCAATTTTGATTTCACAAAGTTCATATTACTAAATGTGCGCTCTACATCTGCGTTTGAATGCGGAAGAGATAAGGCAGCGAGTGCAATTTCAGCCAGATCATGGTAAGGGTTTTCACCTGTCGCATCTCTGTAATTTGCCACTTCTGACCACAATTTTAGGGTGTTAGATGCATGGACGGGCTGACATCAAGTGATCAGAAATAGACGTGTCCCTCCTTCTGTACCAAGACCCGTTCAAATGTATTAAACTTTTCTTATTATTTATTGTCCCTGTAACCCCGTTGCTATATATTATGGCTCGAAATTAGGAAAACTGAGTTTTCATGGACAGTCCAAAAGTATCCAGAAAGTCGCTAGATTTCTGTGGATATCTCTAGATTTGCGACAAGTCGCAAATCGCTCTAAAATGTCTCTAGAAAAAAACAAAAAGCTCTAGATCTAGCTACAAAGTCGCTAAGTTGACAACTATTGGCGACCCACAAGCTGGTCCTTCTCTGAGCACCCTCACCAACCAGCTCTCTCTACATCACGCTTGGACTCACGCTGCCACTTCCCAGTGTACTGCGCACATCATTGTCATCCCTAAAAACCCCATTTAATTCATATTACGCTACATAACATTCAAATGCACCGCGCTTGTAGAACCTCAGAAAACGGGAAACATTGATAAAGGACAACTCACCTACTCAAGGTTCCTAGACCACGTGTTGTATTGTACCCAGGTACAGTTATGTCATATTAAGTGTATGTATTCATAGCATTAAGGATCACTCAGGGTATCCATAAGATGAATGTTAAAGTCCAGTTGAGCCGGACTAGTGTACTGTAAGACTAAGTGTGGAGCAGGGTTTGAAGGTCTTACTATTTACGTCTGTGAGCGTGTAGCGAACATAACTCCAACAGATATCATATGAAAATACATGAGAACAATGATCTGGAAAAGGGATAAATGTATCAGAACTATGTGAGGTGTTGACAGTGATCCAGAAACTATACTTGAAAGGAAATATCGTGTATGCGTCGGTATGAATTTAATACACCTCGTAGCCTCACGTGACATATACCCACGACAGGTACAGTGATCAGAGAATCTTATGTCTGTGTTCAAATAGTGCAATGTGTGAGAGGAGGATCCCTCATTACAGTTTTAAGTGAAGTTGATACACCCCCGCCATGAACATTCAGCCTTTGTTTCAAGGCGCGTCATGTACCCGCCTCAGATGCCACGTTGATATTATAATCCCATGCATTTACCCAAGCACTAGCAAACCAAGACCTTACCTTAGTGTGTAATTTAGGATTAAAATATGTGTTTATAAGACATGAGTGACAATATACCGAAAAGTGTTCAGGTGAGAACCATAAGAAACAAAAGTGTAAATTGAGGATTGGAAACTGTAGGCCTATGTGACGAGGAGCGGCGGGGCACTGCCCTCAGTCTTCCTCGTTCTACCGTCACCTCAGGTCAGTGTCCTAGCGGGCTATATCCCGCCCTATAATTAAGGTTGATAAATAGAAGTTACTACAGTTTAAAGCTTTGCCGGATATATAAGTGTGATAGGAATGTGTTAAGGGGTGGGATAACCGCCCGTCAGGCATTATTTCTGAGTCTTCCTCGTTCTACCGTCACCTCAGGTGCCATGTGGTCGGAGTACCTTGCCGCCCGGCCGCCATTGTCCCTTTGAGCGTCACAACAGGTGGGGACTACTCCCCGCTATGCCAATCCACTGTGAACCTGTGGATTCCCAGCGCACCACTCCAAATGAATAGTCACAACTAAGGAGACCGTGAGAAACTCTGCGGTCGTCACTTGGAGCGACCTATAATACCAGGCGTAGAAATAGTGCTGGTATGTCTCTAGGTGAAGCCCTCGTCTTTACCCACCGAGGGCGGTGTGCGAACGAGGTGCCTGTTGTGTATACCTAAAAGTCACAAGGAGTCACATACTTGCAGGTATGGAGTGTAACAGGTGTGTTGAGATGGTGCTACTATGTATGATAACCGACGGTACTAGATCCCACACAGGTGGAGCAGTCTGATGTGTTAAGGGATATTGTAAGAAGGAACGACTGAGGTACGGTGGTCACAGATTGTTATGCAATAAGTAGGTGGATGACACGCCATCAATGTAAGAGTCTGGGGCCCATCTGGGTAACCACATTTCCGTTGTTCTTCTGAGGAAGGCCAATTCATGTATATGTTTTTTACCAGTATGTTTGATAAGGAATAAATCAAGTAAGACATGTTATGGTTTCACCCTTCTTTACCCTTATCGATCTGGTCAATGGAAAACCTAACCCAATGCCTAGTCCGCTCTGCCCGCTACCTAACGAGCTACATGCTGTCCAGAGGGGGTCTGGTGGCAGCGACCCTTAGGAATTAAGATTAGAGTTAAGTTATCCCCTTAGACTTAGTGACCCCAGAATCTGGCAGTATAAATTGGTGATTGATTTTTTTTATTTTGCCGCTTGCAGCGGCTACTTTATTGTGCACCCCACACTCATCCTGTGAGCGGTAGCGCAAAAGGATTACAGAGTAGGGTTTACAAAGGGTCATAATAATTAACCCCGGTTGTCAGGATATTATGGCACCGAAAGTTACACAGTATTTCATTTACATTATTTGTTTAGTTCTATACATAAAGGGTAACTTATTCACAAATGCGTGAGAACAGGCGTGTGAGGCAGTATGTCTGGCCTCACACTTTGTTATTCACATTTACGTGGGAGGTATTCAAGCACATTGCGTATTTGGTTCTGTACATGAGAACTGATATAGTTACTGAGTGCAAAAAGTGGATACAATCTTAATATGTCGGCTATCTTGCCATTAGAGATGAAGTGTTGTGCCATTTCACACACAGTGTGCTTGGACCTGTCCCTAAAGGTTCTATCTTCACACAGTCGAGGACGTAGTGTTCAAGTGTGTGGCCATATGTATGGCCACACACTTTACATTTAGTTTTGTTTACATCTGCTTGAGGAACATACTGCCAGAGGTACTTATATCCTAACCTTAATCTAGCGGTTACAACATCTTGTAATCTAGTGATCTTGTTACTTGCTCCATATACATGTTTCACTTGATACATCTCATCATGGTAAACTATGGATCGACTAGTGCCTGTTTGCACTTGTCTACTTGCGTCAAACTCATCAATAAGTTCTTTCCTAATTACAGTTTTAAGGGTTCTTTTTGACAGACCCAAATTGTATTCAACGGTGTCTTTGTTAGACGCGAGTTTGGCGAGGGCATCAACTCTGTCATGTTTTATGAGGCCTATGTGAGAGGGATCCACAACAGTTTGACCCTGACACCCCGGTCAACAAGGCACGCATATTTGTGTCTGGCTTCAGAGACAATATCGTGACAACCTGAGTCGAGGGTACCAAGGGCAAGTAGTGAGGATAGAGAGTCAGTGATGATGAGACTGTCAGTAACAGTGGTTTCAATGAATTTAATAGCTGTGAGTATGGCAACTAATTCAGTTTGTAGAGTGGATGCCCAGTTGTTAATTCTAACTCCTTTCTCAATTATATTACCGTCAGGTTGAGTCACAACAATAGCACTTCCAGCCCTCCCACAGGCGGTGTTTAGAGATCCATCAGTGTAGATGGTCTGTGTGATATTATCATCAGTCTGTAGAGTGTGTATGTGTTCAAGAGCTCTCAATTTGGCAGTGTGTTGGAGATAAATGCTTTGTATAATTAATTTTTTAGGCGGATACGTCAGTATTGTGATATCGAAGGGAACTGTCCGCCAGGGCGGCAGGAAGCGCTGTTGTGTCTCAACTTTGTACAGGTGGTCTAGTCCAAATATCTTCATATGTGTAGCTGTAGTTTGGATCCATTTAGACTCAGTAGTCCCATGGTTCATACATTCTAGCAATTTTAAGGAAACAATGTTATCAGGATCACCACGCAGAAGCCTCAGGGCTATCATGAGGTTGACTTCAATTATTCTATCTTTAACACTGGGTATACCTAGTTCTTTCCTCATATTAAGTACTTTAGTGCTCATGGGACATCTTAGGATAATTCTGAGGGCTTTATTTTGCATTTTCTCGAGCTTGTCAACGCCTTTCCCGTCACGAATGACCAGGGCTGGTGCGTGGTAATCTATCAGAGATCTTATATAGCCTAGGTACATTGTTTTAACAATTCTAATATTAGCACCATAGTGCGGGCTGTACCCCGCTACACTTCTAAGAGGTCTCAGTCTGTCAGTACATTGGCGGGTTAGCTGTTGTATGGCAGGTAGGGTACAAGGGACGGAAACACCAAGATATTTAAAAGAAGAAACATAGTCAATAGTGTTGTTACCTATCTTGAACTTGGCGGGGCCGCGTTTGCGGTTACCAGCTTGTTTGTTGAACACCTTAGTTTGTCAGTGGAGATAATAAGACCGAGGTGTTCACAGGCTGCGTATACATGGTTTAGGGTGGTTTGCATTTCACGATGAGTTTTAGTATGTATAAGAATATCATCAGCATAGCTGATTGAGATATTGCTGGGGTTGTCTGGTATTAAATTTAATAATGCATTCATAAGAACATTGAACAAAGTGGGGCTAAGTACTCCACCTTGAGGGGTACCAAGTTGCATATCTTTAACTTCACTTTTGTAACCCTGAAACAGTGCAGCAGCCCTTCTGTTGGTTAGGTAACCACTTATCCAGTGTAACAGCCTACCTCCTATATCCATTTTGGCTAGTTCGTACAATATCAGTTGCCTATTGGCAATATCAAATGCAGCTTTTGGGTCAAGAAATGTGGTGTATCTGTGCCTTTCATCACCATGCACAGTTAGGAATGTGGTGATGCAATTATGTACACCTTTACCATGGGTGAAGCCATTTATGTTAGGAGACATGTGTTCTCTGATTCTATATAAGAGTCTGCCAAGAACCATCCTCTCAAAGGTTTTACACAGGCAGCTGGTTAGTGATATGGGACGAAAGGCATCAGGCTGTCCTGGTTTCGGTATTGGTACAACAATACTGCTGGTCCATGATGTGGGTAGTTGGCCCTCGGCATGACTCATATTGTACAATACCAACAATGGATTGCCTGGCACGCGCTTTAGTAGTCTAATGATGTTGTAGGTGACTCCGTCCTCTCCAGGGGAAGTAGACCTACCCCTGGCGAGGCCGGCGTCAAGCTCCCACTCAGTATATGGAACATCACACTCATCGTGCTGTTTGCCCAGCATAAAGCTAATAAGATTACTTCTCTCTACAGACTTCGCATCAAGGAGTCCCCGAGTCCTAGCTGGTAACATGTCATAGCTCGACACATGAGCCCACTTTGTTATTAGCTCATTCGACTTTTGCAGAGGGTTTGGATGGGAGACGTGTCTACTGTTTTTACCTCTGATTATGTTTATGTCTTTCCAGGCTTTGCTGAGGGATGTGTGTTGGTTCAGGCTGTTGACATATGTCTCCCATGCATTTTGTCTGAGTTCGTTTACACGTTCCCTGACAGCAGCAAGGGAAGCTTGATACAATTGTAACATTTGAGGTGTTCTAATTTGTTTGTAACCCTTACCCACCCTCCTGACCCTAGCCCTGAGTTTTTTCAGCTCAGGGTCATTATAGCACTGCTGTTGCCTGTTCCCATTATACTGACCACGTTTTCTCCTTTTTTTGGTGGAGGCATTGTTGGTGAAGTATACATAAGTCCTATCTATCAGATCGTCATGTGGCTATAGCGGTGGGATGGTTTTTAATCATTGATCAAATCCGAGGGAATTGAAGTTGTGATTTAAAGTTGCAAATATAGACAAGTATTTTAATGATGGATAATCTAATTTTTGAGTGATACTTGCAGGTGAATAACATTGATTTGAGTACAGAAATGTAAGAAGAATTTTTGAAAATTTATACAGTACTGAAGTCATGTGTGTCATTGATGTGTTTTGTGTTTGTGTTTTATCCAGTGTTAATATGTATTAATAATTGCAGAAGTTGTGG
>NW_024732541.1:0-18094 GCF_018991925.1 Homarus americanus
CTATTTACTATTGTCGTTATACACTTAATGTTTACAAATGGGTTAAAGGTTCATTTTATTGAGGTTCAGAGTTGATATGATACTGTTTAAGGGGGTTCTTAGACAGACTATAAACATGTTCTTCACCTGTATGTTCTTAAGCTTCATGGACAATATCGTGTCACCTTTTGAACCCCTGAAGTGAAGCCTCGGGACTGTGGTGGTGTTACTACGGGTCAGCATCACAGTCGATCCATCACATTTCATCTTCTTACTTACCTGTGTTTTTCTCCCCGACAGGTAAGGGCGTGTGTTGCTCTCACCTGATGGTATCTCTCCGGTAGGTACTCATTTGAGGCTGTTTGTTTTTCGTGTAGGGACGATCCGAGGGGTTGATTATATCGGGGTTATCTCTTGTCTTCGTCAGGTTGGTTATTCGCGTGTTGACGACCACATCAAAACCCACCCCCCCCCTACCCCTCCTTCCCCCCTTCCCCCTTCCCCTTCCTTCCTTCCCCCATCCCTTCGTCAGGTAGTGTTGTTGGTAAGCCATTCTTGTTGTTTGAGGTCACGATGCATTACTGAAATTGTGTTATGTCTTTTGAGTATTAGTTTTGAGGGTAATTTTTTTTTTAATTTAGGAGTCATAGATTTGGGTATTTCTTTGGATGGTAACAAGATACTAATGTATATACTAAACAGTGTCGTGGTTTGGGCTCTCCTACACCTTGAACTATAACGGCAAAGAAAAAAAAAATACCTATCATTCCCCCATACCATTTATGAACCTGTGAATCCGAGACATCACACAGTTATACACCACCTATGAACCCAACACTGTATAATGTTTCGGATTCAGAGGTTCACGAGTCTCAGGGTTCATAGATGGGACGAAATACTGACAGAACTTATTTACCCTGTCTATCTAAAAGCTGATGGCGTCCCTCTGGCGGTGTAACTGTTATGTCATCATCATCATCATCATCATCATCATCATCATCATCATCATCATCATCATTTTCACCGTTACCGTAAATAATGTTATAGTTTTATGTGGCAGTTTGGGGCCGGCATGTCGGGTTCGCTGTCTCCTGCCTACCTCCTTGTTATATATACTTGGCCTCTGTCGTAAACTCAATCCTTCCTGTACTTCGTCGTGTCGTGAGCTCATACTATTTTTATATACCGGTAAAGTTCTCTGTGGTCGTAAAGCATTGTCGTAGTGTTTGTGTGGTGTGTTACGGTGTACTTATATCGAGGGAAGGCGTTCGTTTTACCTCTCAAGCCACAAATGGTTCTGTTGAGGAGATTCATCGGTGGAACGTGTGTGTGTGTGTGTGTGTGTGTGTGTGTGTGTGTGTGTGTGTGTGTGTGTGTGTGTGTGTGTGTGTGTGTGTGTGTGTGTGTGTGTGTGTGTGTGTGTGTGTGTGTGTGTGTGTGTGTGTGTATTGTAAGCCCCAGATAAGTTATATTCTTACACTTCCATTACAGTCTAGTTCAACTCTGCGTCCATTTTGTTCGCTAATTATGTGCCGTAACTTTAATACGTTTCTCTTATCTTTACGATCTCGCATATCAACATAACGAGAGCATACGACTTACGAGCTTCTGAGTCTCGGGGTCCAGTAGGGATGCCATTAACTCGTATCTCCATTCCATCTCGTTGTTACCTTCATGTCCATTTCAACCTCTGAAGTGAACGAGTCATTAGTTAATTAGAATTTCTCGTATCGTAAGATAAAGTGAAAGATTTATCGTAAGTCTTTTTTTATCTCAATATAACATATCTATTCTTATCTCAAGTCTCTGTCTGATTTTAACTCCATCTTGCCCTCTGTCTCTTAACCTGAACGAGTCAAGTCATATACACCACTACGTCTAAACTTAAGGGTAAATTTTAACTTAAGAGCGTTAGAGAATCCCAAGTGTCATATCTTTATTCTAGTGAGGTGGTTGGTGGTGGTGCCCCGAGAGGCTGCCCTGCACGACATTAAATCTGAGTTACAAGGACAGGTTTTTTTCTCTTCTTCAGCCTCTACAGGTTTTAATGGTCACCTGGGTCTTGTAGAGTTGAATGAAGAGAGTTTGTGGGGGGGGGGGGTGTCGTCAGTAGAGTGTAGAATGATGGAGACGATTGCTAAAACATATCCTATTGAAAAAATACCTTGGGATCTTTTTCTACAGTAACTTAAACCCTCACGTACGATAACTTGAATCAAACTCTAAACCGGATACATCCCGTACACAAGAGGGAATTAAATACCAACTAGAATACACCACGTTTGAGCTGTACAATTAATGACAAGCATTTTTTTCCCAGTAGTGACAGAGTCCATTGTCCCACATAGCTAGTAATCTTTTTCTCCCCAGGAAGTTCTAGAGTCCGCTGTCCCACGAAGCTATGGTTATCTGGGGGGTGCTATTTGGAGTCTTAATTAGGTGGTCATTTAGCCAAGGGAGGAGTCCACCCTGGCCATAGGTAGAGTCATTAATGTGATTAGTCTGTTAAACGAGGGAGTGTCGGATAACAGGGCCGAGGTATTAGGCTCCAGGGATCGTTTGGTAGATTAGTGTTTATCGGTGTGGTGTTCTCAATTGCTTCCTCCAGACTGATGGGATCTTAGATGGTGTTTTGTAGGGGGTCTTGGGAGATGGTGTGGGGGTCTTGGGAGGTGGTGTGTGGGGTCTTGGGAGATGGTGTGGGGTCTTAGGAGATGGTGTGGGGGTCTTGGGAAGATGGTGTGGGGGTCTTGGGAGATGGTGTGGGGGGTCTTAGGAGATGGTGTGGGGGTCTTGGGAGATGGTGTGGGGTCTTGGGAGGTGGTGTGGGGGGTCTTAGAGTGGTGTGGTGGTATGGGTGGAGTCAGTAGTGTAGTGGTGATAGTGGTGGTAAGTTTTAACAGTGTGGTGGTTGTGGTAGGGCAGCAGGACCCACCTCCCAACTGGTGGTAACTTTATAGCCTGTGTGATAACCAGGTGTTACCAGTATGGCGCCCGCCTCCTCACACCCACGCCCCCCTGCCTCCTCCCCCTTGCCCCATGCCTCCCCCTTGCCCCATGCCCCCCACCATGCCCCACTCCCTCCACCTTAGTAAAACCTTAGATAATACTCGTACGTGGTTCCTGTTACCTCATACTAAAACCCACATACATTACAATGTCGTTATGCTGTCATATACGTGATTTATACTGTGACCACGTACAGCACAAAGGTAAGGCAACACTGCTCACATACGTTGGTTGCTCTTAGGTTCCTGTACGTGGGAGATGTTACCCACGTATATGATTGTCCACACCAACACTGTAAATTTGATTGCTTCTCATTTACTGTACAGGTGTTAATGTCCACTGCCCCCCTGCACTACACTCTACGACACACGTATGCTGTAACTCACCACCACTGCCCACACATCTATACACCACCACTCAAAGGATATCATCATCTCCCTACCTACGCTACTTCCTCCTCGGTACTACCTAGGAACACCGTCGTTGTCGTTATCTACCCACGCACAGGGTTTACAATTCTCCGCCACATCGCTGCCCACATAGAGTCGGCTGTCCACATAAAATGATGCCCACGTATATTATTGTCGAGTTTCTACCCCACGTCTCCTTGCTTGTCCACCCACACCTCTCCTGCCCACACTCTCGCCGCCACAGTTCAATAACCCTCAGTTTTTTATTATTGTTTTGCATGGTCGAGAGGAGTTAGTTAGGGGTATATCAGCTTATGTTCCTAAATGGTAGTGATTTTGGTGTTATTGAGATTGTGTTGGTTGTCTAATTCCCTCTTGTCCCCACCGATCCTCCTTCTGCTCCCCCTTGTCATTCCCTTCGTCAGCCTTGTGTACCTGAACCTGTATCTGTATCCCAGGTCCTCCTCCTCCTCCTCGTCACTAGAGAGATACACTGATTATGGAACTTTACTACACTGTAACCTGTTAACGAGGTGGGCTAAATCTTCATAGAGAACGAATAAACTAGTTACAGTAATTATAGAGCCTCGAGGTGGTTTTGTTAACTTGTTTTTTCAGTTATGTTTCGGTAGCCAGAGTAAATGACGTAGTAATTTTCACTAGACGATGCAATTAGCAATAAATAAAGCACAGTTAACGCACCCCCTGCCCCCCACCCCCCAGAGATTAACTTGTCACACACACACACACACACACACACACACACACACACACACACGTATAGAAAGCTCGTGTTTGCGTGTTTCCAATCTCCTTCCTTAAAAATACTATACATCTGTTTTGAACCTATCGAGTTAAATTACCCAGATATTTATATGCAGTAATTTGAGACCAGCTGACCCTATCATTGCCATCACGCCGCCCTTCACGCCACGAACGATTCAAGAGACTGTACAACTACCTGGCGACTGTAACGAGATGCTGTTAAATGAGGCAGGTAGTGAGGAATAATGCTGTTGTGTATTTGAGTGGGATTATCCGGTCGATTTATCAGCCTTTCAACAGCTCCTGAATGAACAGATGTTGAGGTATTATTTGTGTGTGTGTGTGTGTGTGTGTGTGTGTGTGTGTGTGTGTGTGTGTGTGTGTGTGTAATAATAATAATAATAGTGGTTTGTTGAAAGGCAGCAGCCAGAGGCTGAAAATATGCAGTTACATATTTGAGGGAATGGGTTTACGAATTACAAATAATATACAAGTGACATAAGTGACACAAATAAGACATATAGTAACTTAGATGGGGATCAGCTCAAAATACAGTTCATTTCAACATAGTGACAGTGTAGGGAGCAGTGTTTACTGGGAGTGAATACACTGATTTATTACATGTTATTGATAATTTTACAATGGTTGGGACTGGGCTGTTCTTATAGCGATCAGTTCGTGCACGTATGGGCTGGATGCGGTTGTGGTGTCGAACAGCAATTCTCGGACAGGGGATCTCAGGTGGTAGTAGGGGCCGGTGTCGGGGATGGTGTAGAAGCTTTTTACCAAATTTGCAGATGAGGCCGTGGTGATGGTCAGTGAGAGTCGAAAGGGTCAGTGTGTTGAGCGCTTCTTGATATGTGGAGTAGGAAGGGGAGAGAATAATCTTGCATGCCCTCTTTTGCACTTTTTCTAGGTGTTTACGTTGTGTGGCATTTAGGGAGGAAGACCAGGTGGGGGAGGCATAGGTGAGCTTGGGAAGTATGAATGTTGTGTATACACTGAGGAGCTCGGGTGCAGGAACTCCGAGGGACTTGAGTCGGCGGAGGAGGTGGAGACGGAAACTGGAGGATTTGACAACTTCACTGACGTGTGGTTTCCAATTTAGTTTGTTGTCTATGGTGACGCCGAGGAGCTTCGTGGAATCTACAACCTGGAGTGTGTTCGGACCTAGGGTAATGGAAGGAGGTGGGACAATGTCGGAGGAGAGGTTGATGTGCATAACCATTGTCTTGGTATGGTTGATGGTGACATGGTTGTTGGTGGCCCAGTTTTGGAGACTGTTCAATAAATCCTGAAAGGCGGTATAGTTGGGAGCGGAATTGTTGACGCTGATCCCAATGGTGGAGTCGTCGACATATTTCCAGCGAGCAGGGGTTTCTCTTAGGGCATCATTGATGAGCATAAGGAAGCAGAGTGGTCCCATCTTGGTGCCTTGGGGGACGCCACAGGTGAGTGACTGAAAGGTGGAGACAGCCCCTCGGAAGCGTACAGCTTGGCGTCGGTCACTGAGGAAGTCTGTAAGCCATGGTATGAGACTTCTCCGAAGCCCGAGGTCAATAGCTTTGTTGATGATTATATTGTGGTCGACGAGGTCGAACGCTTTAGTGAAATCAATGAAGGCGACAGCTACAGACGTTTTTCGTTTCTCGAGATGGCGGTATATGTAATCGAGAAAGCTGACAAGACAGTGAGTGGTGGAGGAAGTGTTCATGTTGCCAAATTGCTGAGGGTCTACGACTCCTGCAATATCAGCATAAGCCCAGTCAAACACAAAACTTTCACAGATTAGGCTGGGTATTGGGGTGATTGCAATAGGTCGTAGCTGATTTAAGGATTGTGGGCTGGTTGACTTGGGCACTGGTGATACATAAGAGGTCTTCCAGTCAGCTGGGCATCTGGCTTGACTGAGAGAAGCATTGATGATGGAGCAGAGGGGTTTAGCAAGCTCCGGGGAGAACTCCTTGAAGAGTTTCATTGGTAAGTCAATGGGGGTGGTAGAGCGTTTTAATTTTAGTTTGTCCAGGCGTTTTGCTACGTCAAATTCTTCTACTAAGTCAGTGGGAAGGGGGGCTGGTAGGTAAGCAGGGAGAGTGGTTGTGTCAAGCCGTGGGAGCGTCTGGCATATAGTAGCGAAATGGTTATTTGTTTGCTCAGCTGCATCAACATTAGTGAGATGGCTAAGGAAGGGGAGGGGGTGTGTCTTATTGTTTAGTCCACAGAGTTCTTTAAGCTTACCATACCATTGACTGATGTTGGTCTGCTTCAGGTGTTGTAATTTGGTTGGGTAGTGGGACTTCTTTGCAGTGCGTATTTCGCGGATGACTCTGTTGCGAAGTGACCTGTAGCGGATGTGGTCATTGAGATGAAAGGCTCTGTCTCTCTGTTGCATAAGTCTTTTGATCCGAGGTGTGATCCAGGGCAAGTCAGCTGGGTGAGATCTGACGGACTTCTCGGGGAAGAAGTGGTGGTGTTGGTATAATTTATCCATTTGGTTTCCACGTCATCCACGCTAAGTACTTCAGTCCAGGGATGGTGAACTATCCACTGCCCAAAGAGGCGCACTGCAGAGTCAGTAATCGGCCTGTAGGTCTTGATGTAGGGTCTCTGTGCTTGAGTGGGAGTGGCAGCTGGGGACCAGAGCACTGATAAGTGTGTGCTACACCCGATAGGAGGCATTGGTTGAGGTGGTTGGTACTGGTCCGCTAAGTCAGTTAAGATAAGGTCAAGGGTATTTTGACCGTGTGTGGGGAAGGTCACAACTTGTGATAGTGATAGCTGGTCCTGGATATCAGTGGTGTCAATTTAATTTAAATCCCCACATAATACTAACTTGGCACATGGGTACCTAACTCTGAGGTGGTCTGAGGTGGTGATGAGATGATTGATAAGAGTGTCTCTGGTGGGTGATCGAGGCGGATGGTATGCCACACAGATTATAATGGAAGCAGTGTTGCGTGGGTGTGCCCGCAGCACGACACGTACCCATAATGCTTCCACATCTGCTGGGACTTGAACATCCGGGCGTGACGGGCGTAGGTCATCTTGACAGAAGAGGGCAACGCCCCCTCCGCGTCTTTGTGAACGAAGGTGATGAAAGAGTTGATATCCCTCAATGTGACACGTTTCAGGTACAATTTGCCAAGCCTCACATATGGCAACGACGCTCGCGGCGGTTGACCTGACTGTAGTTGCCAGCTCGTCGAACTTGTTAGCTAGGGAAGTGACGTTGGATAGCAGTAAAGACGGGAGATCATACCATATCCGTGGAACTTCAGTGTGGTGGTATGGTCTGTCAGGGGTGGGTTTCTCCGGTTTCCTAGTGGAGGTTACGGTTCTAATGGGCTTATGTGCATGACGGCCTTGTCTACGGCTCCGCGCGTGGAATATTTTCAGTGACTTGAGTAGCGCGATAACACTGCCATCAGGATAACCGCTCCCACGCTTTAGATGGTACAGAGTGCGTCGGGAGTAAGTGATTGGTGGCCATCGGTTGAAATCTGTTGTGGGCGGACGGAAGTGTTTGTCACTGGCGGCACTTTGAGGGACACTGACACTGGTAGACATCTGTTAATATTTGTCAGTCGTAAAGACCGTGGTCTTTGTCCCTGGTGCTTGGGGTCGCCGACACAGTTTTCACGATATATGTAAACACCGCGGTGGTCCTTGTCACTGGCACTTTAAAGTTGACCGATAAAGTGCCCACTGTCTGACTTTTCCTTGGGGTGCACTATCGAGCACTGTATGGTAATCACTTATTGCACTGATGACTAAAATGTTTTGCCGAGAAAGTTCCTTAAGTGCACTATAGGAACACTGCTCCGTAATCAATCGTTCACTAATCACTAGAATGTTTTGCTGAATCGATCCTGGTGTAGTAAGGCTGGTAGGGCGTTGGGGTATAGCAGGGGGAGTGGGCAGGGCCAAACAGACTCGGCCTGGCTGCTGAAACCGGGAGCGCCTTCGGGGCACGTCTTATCTCACTGAGGGTTGACAAGTGTGTGTGTGTGTGTGTGTGTGTGTGTGTGTGTGTGTGTAATAATAATAATAATAATAATAATAATTAACGGTTTATTGAAAGAGCTTGGCAGCCAGAAGGCTGAAAATATACAGTGTGTGTGTGTGTGTGTGTGTGTGTGTGTGTGTGTGTGTGTGTGTGTGTGTGTGTGTGTGTGTGTGTGTGTGTGTGTGTGTGTGTGTGTGTGTGTGTGTGTGTGTGTGTGTGTGTGTGTGTGTGTGTGTGTGTGTGTGTGTGTGGATACGTAAAATATTAGGAATGAGTCGACTCAACATTCCTCTCGCCTAACACTCATGAGGTCGTACCATCGTTCCTAAATCTTCCGCTACGATACCAACCTTAGTCCATTTATTGCTGACAATTAATCACAATGTCCCTCACTGTCACACCTGTCACACGCCACCGTCACCTGTCGCTCTCCTCTACACCACCACCACCACCACCACCACCACATGTCTCATTAACTATCATTATCTTCACTGTCCCCTCACCACCAATCTCTCACCATCACCGTTTGTACCCCATCACCTACCTGTCTCTCTCATCACCATCACCTACCTGTCTCTCTCATCACCATCACCTACCTGTCTCTCTCATCACCATCACCTACCTGTCTCTCTCATCACCATCACCTACCTGTCTCTCTCATCACCATCACCTACCTGTCTCTCTCATCACCATCACCTGCCTGTCTCTCATCACCATCACCTACCTGTCTCTCTCATCACCATCCACTGCCCTGTCTCTCATCACCATCACCTACCTGTCTCTCTCATCACCATCACCTACCTGTCTCTCTCATCACCATCACCTACCTGTCTCTCTCATCACCATCACCTACCTGTCTCTCTCATCACCATCACCTACCTGTCTCTCTCATCACCATCACCTACCTGTCTCTCTCATCACCATCACCTACCTGTCCCTCTCATCACCATCACCACCACCTACCTGTCTCTCTCATCACCATCCTGCCTGTCTCTCATCCTGCATCACCACCACCTACCTGTCATCACCATCACCACCACCCACCTGTCATCACTGCATCACCACCACCTGCCTGTCTCTCTCATCACCATCACCACCACCTACCTGTCTCTCTCATCACCATCACCCACCACCTACCTGTCTCCCTCATCACCATTACCCCACCTACCTGTCTCTCTCATCACCATCACCACCTGCCTTAATGTCTCTCATTATGTCACCACCTACCTGTCTCTCATCACCATCACCTACCTGTCTCTCTCATCACCATCACCACCACCTACCTGTCTCTCTCATCACCATCACCCTACTGTCTCTCTCATCCCACCACCTACCTGTCTCTCTCATCACACCATCACCACCACTACCTGTCTCTCTCATCCCACCATCACCACCACCTACTACCTGTCTCTCATCACCATCACCTACCTGTCTCTCTCATCACCATCACCATCACCTACCTGTCTCTCTCATCACCACCACCTACCTGTCTCTCTCATCACCATCACCTACCTGTCTCTCTCATCACCATCACCACCACCTACCTGTCTCTCTCATCACCATCACCCCCCCTGTCCAGTAACACACAACTATCCCCGAGAGGCTTGGGGGGGGTAAAAAAAATCACTTTAATTAACACTAAAAGCATTGGGTGAGGGAACTGGGCAGGTCATCCCAGGGAAATATTTCAACTGTGCACTGTTTATTTATAGTCCAGAATCACCGACAGCGCTGAAGTGACCTTTGATGGCAGAGAGAACATGGAAAGGACACGACATGATCCGGTATTACATGTGGGCTAGAGGAGGTGTGGGGAGGAGATATGGGGAGGAGATATGGGGAGATGTGGGGAGGTGGTGTGGGGAGGAGATAAAGGCATTTCGGATGGGGATTTAGGATAGAGGTGTATGTATATTATATGCTGGATTATGTATTATGTATGTATATTATGTATGTGCTCCATTTATATTTGTTAAGCTAGCTAGCAGCGTGTGGCAATGTTATTACCATATCCCACGCTTAATTAATGTGCCTGGCGACGTGGGAGGAGCTGCTAATGTATCACTTGCCATCGTCAAATACCATGGTAGTTGACCAGGACCTTAGCTAGGGAGCAGTGCTACCCACCTTTGTGTACATACTCTTATCCAGTAAACCGAACCTACAAAACTATACAGGTGTTTGTGTTCTCTCCTGTATATAGAACTTATTACCCAGAACATCTAACATGGCGCAGTGCGTAGGATTACTGGATTATTACGAGTGATTAGTGCAAGTTTGTGGAAAGCCGGCTGATGGATCCCCGCCTTGGGTCAACCCCGCGTCATCCCTCGAAGAATTTCGCAACTTTGAGCAGTGTCAGTGACAGTGATTTTCTGTGAAGTGTTAAGTGCATTGTGTGTTTCGTGCCATTCATGTGTGACCTTGTTCGAACGGATTTCCAAGGTATACGGCATGTTCTGGGCATTTGTGGGGTGTAGAGCTCAGCGCACCCTCCTCTGACCGTTTACAGAGAGCGACTGAGCTACTCCTGTCTCCACCCCCCTCCCTCACAGCACCGCCTCCACCCCCCCCTCACAGCTGGGGCGAGACGCTCTGCCTGCCTGGGACACACACACATACATGTACTAACACTTGCTGACCGCGCGGCTTCATTATATATATTTTATATATATAACCTACTTATCTGTGTATTGAATTAAATTTTTTGTCTGAAATCTTGTTGATACGACGGGCTGACCGGTCAACACTGATTTAAGACACAGTACACAGATAAAGTAGTTATGTCTCATGCCTTACGTAGCCGTGGACCCAGCGCCTGGATGAGTCAAGCGGATGACAGTCCCCCAGAGATGGATGACCAGGCCGGCCCAGCTCCCACAACATCGCGCAGCCCTTCACCTCAACATTCAGCGTTATCTCCAGAGATAATTGCCTTAATGAAGTTTATGAGAGATGAGGGACGCGAGGATGAAGCTCACAGACGTTTGGCGGATGAGCACAGAAGGCAAGCAGAGGCAGAACGAGACCACCAACGGAGAATGGAAGACAGTGCACGGTTTGAAGCCTTGATATCTCGCCTCACTGTTAACCAAGCCCCTGGCTCTAACACTGCCTCGGTACTGAATGGTTCAGATACCTCATCCATGCTTCCTTCACGCCCCCCAGCCCCACCTAAAGCAGCAGCTCAAACGCCGCCCATCTTGGAGCCTGATGTAAATTTCCAGACTTTTCGCGAATGGCGGCGGCGGTGGGCTGATTATGCCACAATGGTGGATCTCCAGAGTTTGTCACAGCCTAAACAACTCATCCAGCTGCGTATGTGCCTGTCCTTGGAAGTTCAGCGTGTCTTAGAACATACGTTGCAGGTACCCCAACCTCTTCGCTGTCTGTAGAGGAGGTACTGGACGTTCTACAACGGCACATCAAAGGACAGCAGAATGAAGCTCTACGCAGGAGGGAATTGTTTAGCTGCAGACAGATGGAGGGTGAGTCTTTTGACGCTTTTTATGTACGTCTGAAGAGAGCCTCGGAAGAGGTAGATATATGTTTAGGCCACCACCAGCAGTGCGAGGAGACCCAGTTGAAGCAGGTGATCCTGATGGGTGTTAAGGACGAGGAACTTGTCCAACGCCTCACCTCCCTCGACTCTTCCTCGTCTCTTCAGGATGTGTTGACGATATGTCGCTCCTATGAGGCTGCCAGGTGTGCCACCTCTGCCATCCGAGCTCCCCCTACAGCTGTACGCGCTGTGTCCCGGTACAAGAAGGACAAGAAGTCCGCTCCTACGCCTTCGCCCACCACGTCCACGCCCGGTTCATTTTGTAACAACTGTGGTAAGCAGCACGGAACACAGGTGTGTCCAGCTGCTCAGTCTACCTGCAACAGTTGTGACCGTATGGGCCACTGGTCGCTCACAGTGCGGTGCCCAGCTAAGTACGTACAGTGCAATGTGTGCGGTCGTCTGGGCCACTATGACAAGTGTTGCCCTACCCACGAACCCAAGGGACAGCGTCGGCGGAAGCTTCGGCGCCCTTCCACCAGTGAGGGCCGCCCACAGTCGCCAAATCAGAGGCACGACGACCCTGGACAAAGCCCGACCCATTTTAGGAGGGTGTACTCCTCGCATCCCAGGACCAAAGTTCCCCAGTACATCAGCGTCATCGTGACCTACGGCGGTGTGTCATCCCGTCTTCAGATGTTGCCCGACACCGGCGCTGATGCTACAGTCATCGGTCCCCAGCATTTGCGATGCTTGGGGCTCTCTCCAAGCGATCTAGGACCGCCTCCCGAGGACCTCTGCGTCACGGCAGATGGTTCACAGATGGCCCCAGCCCTGGGTTCACTCCAAGCACAAGTCACCTTTGGCAACAGGTCGTGTCAAGCCTGGATTGACGTGCATAATGGTGTCCCGACTCCCTTGCTGTCCTACAGACATTGTCAAGAGTTGGCCATCATCTCCCAGGACTTCCCAACACCGATTCTCGAGGTAAATTACGCCAACAGGGTGCATGAAGGGAGCAGCAACTACCCTGCTGCCGCCTTACCCCTACCTCTGGCCAGTGACACCTCTCCTTCGGTAGTTGTCCCTGCTGCATCACGTCCCCACGCCCTGGCTCGCCTTCACGACAGTCACCGTGGAGCTGAGGCCACCAAACGACGTGCACGACAGACTGTGTTCCGGCCTGGCATCGACCCCGACATCTCCAATGCTGTCCAGGTGTGTAAGCCCCGCCACGTAGTACAACCCAGCCAGCAGCAGGTACCCTTCATGAGTGACGACAACCCCACCCGCCCCTTTGAGTCTGTGTCGGCCGACTTTTTCTGTGTGTCAGGAAAGTCCTTCCTGGTTATCGTCGACCGTCTCTCTGGTTGGCCGGTTGTCATCAAGGGCGGTAATGACACGACGTCTGCCGCCACCATCAGCAAGTTCCGCCACTACTTCCGTGACGTGGGCGTTCCTGTACGCCTGCGAACCGACGGAGGGCCTCAGTTCACAAGCCGGGACTTGCTGCGTTCCTTGACCGATGGGGAGTCCGGCATGTGTTGTCATCGCCCCATTACCCGCAGTCCAACGGCCACGCTGAGGCTGCTGTCAAATCTTTGAAGCACCTCATCCTTAAGGTGGCCCCTTCTGGGAACATTGACTGCGAGGCCTTCGACCGGGGTCTTCTTGAACTCCGCAACACACCCAACTACACCGGACGCTCCCCTGCCCAGGTTTTGTATGGGCGCCCCCTTCGTTCTTGTGTCCCTGCTCACCCTCAATCCTTCTCCAAGGAGTGGCAGGCTAAGACAGAGGATTGTGATCGCCGAGCCGCCGAACGTGTTCAGGACGTCGTCGCCCGCCACAACGACCACGCCCGTTCTCTCCCCAGGTTGAGTGTCGGTACCCAAGTCCGTGTTCAGGACCCGACCTCCCTACGTTGGGACAAAGTAGGCGTAGTCATGGGTCTCGGCAGGTCACGGGACTACCAGGTGCAGTTACCCAGTGGTCGTGTGTGGTGGAGGAACCGCCGTTTTCTCCGCCCCGTAACACTGCCTTCTGCTGGCCCCGCCACCAGTGTTGAGTCCCATACCCTTCCCAGTGATGAAGTCCCTCGACGCTCAGAACGGATCCAGAAGAAAAGGTCCGCTCAAGACTTTGCTATGAGCGTATAGGGGGGAGGGAGGTGTATGTATATTATGTATGCTGGATTATGTATTATGTCTTATTAATATTATGTATGTGCTCCATTTATATTTATTCAGCCTAGCTGGCAGCGTGTGGCAATGTTATTACCATATCCCACACGCTTAATTAATGTGCCTGGCGACGTATGGAAGCTGCTAATGTATCACTTGCCATACGTCGTCTATGGTAGTTGACCAGGACCTTAGCTAGGGAGCAGTGTTATCCACCTCTGTGTACATACTCTTATCCAGTAAACCGAACCTATAAAACTATACAGGTGTTTGTGTTCTCTCCTGTATATAGAACTTATTACCCAGAATACCTAACATAGGGATGCTGGAAGATTTGTGTATAGGAGAATGTGGAGGAGGTACTTGGTGATGAGGTGAGATAGGGGACATTTGGAGGGAAAGGTTTTGGGGAGGTGTGAGGCAAATGATGTTTCCCCTGCAGGGTGAGAGGAGGATAAACGTGTGGGAGAGAAAGTGTGGCAGTAGGGGAGGAAAGGAGGATAGATGGGAAGGGAACCATCTCGTGAAACACAGAGGATTGGGAGGTATCTCTCTCTCTCTCTCTCTCTCTCTCTCTCTCTCTCTCTCTCTCTCTCTCTCTCTCTCTCTCTCTCTTGTTAATTTCATTTGAGAAAATTGTAAGAAAATGTGAAAATATAATAGTCATATCAAACGTAGCCAGAAATTGAGACTATTTATTTTACATATACTCTCCTGTTACGTTTAAAATATGAAACAAAAAAATATTAACGAAGGCCAAAAACAAGATGGATAACCTAACCTAACCTAACCTAACCTCATCACTACAACACAACACTAACATAAGAGTCTTTCTATCTAGAAATCTTGACCACCATTTTAACTTCTCATTTTTTATAGATGCAGTCTCTAAACAACAACTACAAGGGGAAGGAGGGATTCCTCGCATTTCTCTCCGAAGAACTTATCATCACAGAAGACAATAATGACTTGGTCATGCGAGAGGATCTCGTCCGCAATTACGATAATTATTGTGAAAGCCAAGGGCAGCCCAGGGCCTCAATGGTGTGCATAGGACGTCATTTGTCCGCCATGGGCGTGAAGTCTGATTTCCGTACTGGTGGATTTAGTGGGAGGGGCCGGAAGTATGGCTATACAGGCATCGCGTGGCGTGAATTGGACGAGCTACCAAGTACGTCTAAGGTGACCATCCAACCACGTTACCCCACAAGGATCAACAAAATAAAAGATGGGGAGGATTTTTCATGTTTCTTCGCAAAATTTCTCTCCCCCTCGTCCAGTAAGGAGAGTATGGTCCGCCAAGAGGATTTATTTTTTGAATACCAAAAATACTCAGGGTATCGAGGGGTTAGCCACAAACAGTTGGGGAAGTTTATGGTCGCCCTAGGCTTTAAGCCTACCGTGAGGATTGGCAGCTTCCACAAACAAAAACACTGTTACCCTGGTTTGGAATGGGTTGGTGACCTGCCCAGTGGCAATACCTACGTTGTTCATCGTCAACACCGCAGCAAGATACGCCTCCAGAAACCCACAGCCAAACAGGTCGAGGTCAAAACCAAACAGGTCGAGGTCACAACCAACCAGGTCGAGGTCACAGCCAAACAGGTCGAGGTCACAGCCAAACAGGTCGAGGTCACAGCCAAACAGGTCGAGGTCACAGCCAAACAGGTCGAGGACATAGCCAAACAGGTCGAGGTCACAGCCAAACAGGTCGAGGTCACAACCGACCAGGTCGAGGTCACAGCCAAACAGGTCGAGGTCACAGCCAAACAGGTCGAGGTCACAGCTAAACAGGTCGAGGTCACAGCCAAACAGGTCGAGGTCACAGCCAAACAGGTCGAGGTCACAGCCAAACAGGTCGAGGTCACAGCCAAACAGGTCGAGGACACAGCCAAACAGGTCGAGGACACAACCAACCAGGTAGAGGTTAAACTCGACCTCAACTTTTTCGTGCCCGACCTTATCGATTTGGGACACATCCTTGGTCGACGACACAGCCAAACAGGTCGAGGTCACAGCCAACCAGGTAGAGGTCACAACCGACCAGGTCGAGGTTATACTCGACCTCGACTTTTTCGTACCCGATCTGTATGATTTTCTACCCGACCTTATCGATTTGGGACACGTCCTGGTTGACGACACACCCGACTTCCTTTACGACTCACCCAACCTGGTCGAGGACACAACCAACCTGGACGTGAACCCAGACGACGAGTTTGTCCATAATGTACTCAAACAAATAAAGAAAAAAGTAGTTTTGATGAAGTGAATGTCTCTGCTTTCATGAGGATTTTATTTTAATATATTTTATTTTATTTTATTTTATTTTTATTTTATTTTCACGGAGATTAGCCCACCCGGGCACACAGATCACTGACCCACATCGTTATATTGTGTTCTTAAATATAAAGGTTTATATTAAATACTTTTACTTTCATTTACCCTGCGTAAAATATCAAGATTATCAGTCTGGAGTTTGAGGTGTATGTTTGTCCCCTTTAATATGGCAAAGTTAGTTATGTATTGAAATAGAAATTGATGTTTTTAGTACCTTGTAATTACCGTCATTTCGGAAGACTTTAAGTGTAATGAATCATATATGTAATAATTAACCACCAGGACTGCTATGTGTGATTACTGTAGTCTGGTTACGTCACCTGGGTGTTAAACTAGCCTTTGTTTCTTCTGCCACCAGTGTTAATAATGGTACATGTGTATTACAGGGAGTCGCTGTAACTAGAGACTTTACATAATCCTGAAAAGGTTTAAGAATTTCTTGTAAATCTCTGATAGCAGTCACAGCATTTATAAGAAATTCCTGGACACTTTAGAGATGACGTGAAATCCCTAGTCACACGGATTTCCTGTAACACACACACACACACACACACACTTCGCCACAGAGGAAATAATAAGGATTGTTCACGGGACATTTGGCTACTCTTATGTACACCTTCACCTTTTTCTCTAATTAATTGATTTTTTTCATTACCTTTGATAATAATTCCGTAATTCAGATAACCTTGCCTAGTAAATTAAAAAACCTTTATTAATAAAATTATTGAGAAAAAACATTTTATTTGAGAGAGAGAGAGAGAGAGAGAGAGAGCACCAAGAATTTTTAATTGAATCACAAAATTCAATCAGAAAAAAGAACGTGTCATCAGGTAATAACTCAAAATGAAATGGTTAATTAAATACTAATTAAACTTTGCTCTTCAGGTGAGTGGTGATGTTTCTCAGAACCTTCAGCAGGTAGGAATAATTATTTGGTGTTGAGGAGGAGGTGTAGGAAGAGGAGGGAGAAGGTGGGGGACTGAAACACCTGTTAATCTCTCTCTCTCTCTCTCTCTCTCCTGTTTGTTATGAGCACTTCTCTTGTTGTGTGTCTTTTATTATCCTAATTTCCTCCAGCTCTTCTTTGTATCCTCTTTTATGTGCGTTTCTCCTTTGTGTTTCTTATTACTCCAGTACGTCTTGGTAATTCGTTTTTCCAATTATGTTTCTTTTTTTCTTTCTCACCTATACATGTTTTTTTTTTTATCATTTACGTGTTTTTTTTAATTACATGTTGTTGAGTGACCTCCTATACCACTGCCCACCTCTGACCCATTCCTCTTATGCCATTCCCCACCTCTGACCCATTCCCCACCTCCTATACTACTGCTCAAGCTGGCACAAGTGTAGTACTGTTCCACACACACACACACAACACCCTTCCCTCTCTTTCTCTTGTCGTTCTTTTTTTTCTTCCCCTCTTTCCTTTTATCTCACTTTTATTCACTATCTTCGTTCTCCTTTTTTTCTCTTTGTTTCCTTCGTCCTCAGTCTTTACCACTTACGAACTCTCTCTCTACCCTTTCACTTTCTCGGCTACCAGGTTTGAGTGTGTGTGTGTGCGCGCGCTAAGGGGTGGTTTGTCTCTCTCTCTCTCTCTCTCTCTCTCTCTCTCTCTCTCTCTCTCTCTCTCTCTCTCTCTCTCTCTCTCTCTCCATCACCACTACTACCACCATCTCCGCCACCACCACCATCATCGTCAACAACTACCACTATCATCAACAACAACTACCACCATCCCCCGCGGTGTATCGTGCTTGCCGCCCAGAGGAAGGAGATGCTCTTTCCTGTCTTGTTGTCACTGAAGTCTTCCTGCCATCCCCTCTCTCTCTCTCACCCTGCTGCTCTCACCTCCCCTCTCCCTCCCTCCTTCCGTACCTTCCTACCTTCCCTACCTCCCACC
>NW_024732542.1:0-11597 GCF_018991925.1 Homarus americanus
CAGAGACTGAGACACACACAGACAGAGACCAACAGACAGACAGAGACCAACAGACAGACAGAGAGATTCCTACAAGTTGTTATTATTTCTTCTTTTACCAAAGTGTTCCTGTTGCTTAATAACTCAATCAGATACGTTATGGTTACGTGGTGAGTCAAGGGACAATTGTCTGTTTCAGTTTGGGTGACAGCGGTCGAGCCTGAGAAGAGCGCCGGACCTTCTTATTTACGGCAATTCCTTCTTTATCTTGAGTTATTAGCCAAGATTGGCTGCAAAAGGGCCACACACAGCGTCAATACAATTGTAACTCTGCTATTTGAGTATAAATTCATACAAATCCTGAGAAAAACTACGTAAATATATGAATTATTAAAGAAAAACAACAAAACCAACAAATGTAACATAAAAGAACCTTCACAAAATCCGATAGTAGACCCGTGGCGGTGGCCTGTAGCACCGCCGGGACCAGGTCGAGACTGGGCCCAGCCAGTTGCTCACAACTGATCACTCGGGTATGGAAGTGCTGTATGGTAGTGTGCTGTGGTGTAGGGTAGTGTAGAGTGCTGTGGTGTAGGGTAGTGTAGTGTGCTGTGGTGTAGGGTAGTGTAGTGTGCTGTGGTGTAGGGTAGTGTAGTGTGCTGTGGTGTAGGGTAGTGTAGAGTGCTGTGGTGTAGGGTAGTGTAGTGTGCTGTGGTGTAGGGTAGTGTAGTGTGCTGTGGTGTAGGGGTAGTGTGTGCTGGGGGTGTAGGGTAGTGTAGTGTGTTGTGTGTAGGGTAGTGTAGTGTGCTGTGGGTGTAGGGGTAGTGTGCTGTGGTGTAGGGTAGTGTAGTGTGCTGTGGTGTAGGGTAGTGTAGAGTGCTGTGGTGTAGGGTAGTGCAGTGTGCTGTGGTGTAGGGTAGTGTAGAGTGCTGTGGTGTAGGCGAGTGTAGTGTGCTGTGGTGTAGGGTAGTGTAGTGTGCTGTGGTGTAGGCGAGTGTAGGGTAGGGTACTGTAGTATGATGTTGAGAGGAGAGGGGATGGAGGTATCCCTTTTCGCCTTTTTTATTTACTTAATCTTTATCCCTTTTGTCTCTCTCTTCCCTAACCTTTATCCAGCCCTATCGTTCTTTCTTCTTTATCCATATTCCTTCTTTATCTTTAATATTCATCTCGTTATGCTTACTTGTCTCTCAGCGTCTTGAAACTCGTGTGTGTGTGTGTCTGTGTGTGTGTGTGTGTGTGTGTGTGTGTGTGTGTGTTTGTAAAGGTGTTGGGAAAAGGTTATTGGTTTTGCTATGCTCGCTCTCTCTCTCTCTCTCTGTTTATTATCAAGCCCCATCCCCACCCCTGACCTGACTGCTTCTCGGGAATATTGAAACATATCCGCTATGTTTTTTGAGAGGCAATAGATACAGGTTGTTCATCCTGCCAATATTTGTTTATTTTTTTCTCTCTCTCTCCCTATCTCCCTATCTCTCCCCCTCTTTCTCTCCCCTTCCTCCCTCTCTCTCTCCCTACGTCTGTCCCCCTCCCCCCCCTGTTTGTGAGTGAGGAGTGAGGGAGCAATGCATCAAGAGTTTCACCACTCTTCATAATATGGTTCAGCATATTTGGATAAAACGTATCAGGGAGGGAAAGCCAATCAACGAACGAGATGATTAGAAGGAAGGTTTTTATTGGTTAAAAAAAATTATTTTCTTCGACCTCTCGCAGTACAACATGGATGCTTATCTATATGTTAATGCGTCGAGAAATTAAAAAATGGAATGATTTATCTTACTTATATATGTGTGCGTGTATAGACATAACGCACGCACGCACACAAAGCAATTACATATACAGACACGCACTCACGCAAGCACAGAGACAATCACGGACACAGACGAACACAAACAAGTGGTGATGTAAAAAATAAACGAAAAGAGAGAACCAGATAAGAGAGACAGAGACGTATAGACAGACAGACGATGACAGGAAGGGGAGACAGAAAGCCCAAGAATAAAAACAGGAAACCCAGTGAACAGTGAACAAATGAGAGAGAGAGAGAGAGAGAGAGAGAGAGATGAATAAATAGATAGACAAAGACAGACAGAGAAATATATTGAGAGAGAGAGAGAGAGAGAGAGAGAGAAAGCTAACGAAGAACGGCAGTAATTACCCAGATATCAATCGACTGTTCTCAAGACGTGTGTGTGTGTGTGGCCGAGGTTATACACAGCCTGCAGGGAACAATAGTTAAGGGTGAAGGCGCTAATAACTGCCTTAAACACTCTTGTCATTACGGGTCTTATCTCTGAGGAGGAAGTTAAGAAACGAGGCAAAGATGAAGAAGACTGCCAAGAGATTAAGACGATGATAAAGATGATGTGGAAGGAGATAAAGAGAGAGATGAGCAAACAGGATAATAGTGGATTGATATATTGAGTTCTTGTTCTTCTTCTTGTTCTTGTTCTTGTTCTTCTTCTTCTTGTTCTTGTTCTTCTTCTTCTTCTGTTGTTTATTGTTGGTATTGTTGTTTTATTGTTGTTGTTGTTTTTGAATAGTTGAAGCCAAAATCGATAAGTAATTAACTTGATTAATTTGGATGTAACTATGAAATTGTCTTAATTGATATTTAAGTACGCTTATTTACGTCTCCTGTCATTGATATAAGAGATTTTAAATAATCACACTTAAGAAAGCCACTTAATCACACTTAAAGGCTTCATCAGTCCAAGTCGAGTTGTTTAGTAGTAATCGCACTTGGAATAATTAATCTTTTCATTCCAAGTGTCTTAAGTAATCGCACTTTAGGACATTATCCACAAAATCCACAGATCTTAAGTAATTGCACTTAACACTACATGTGGTCCAAGTGTTAAGTAATTGCACTTACGATCTCGACACTTTTAAATAATCCTCACTTAAGGGATAATTACACTTGAAAATCATTCTACTTAAGGTTTTAAGTCGTTAGGGATAAGGCACTCAAGTCATCATACTCAACACCTTAGTCATCGTTCTCAGTGTCTTAAGTCATCATACTCAACACCTTAGTCATCGTTCTCACTGTCTTAAGTCATCATACTCAACACCTTAGTCATCGTTCTCAGTGTCTTAAGTCATCATACTCAACACCTTAGTCATCGTTCTCACTGTCTTAAGTCATCATACTCAACACCTTAGTCATCGTTCTCACTGTCTTAAGTCATCATACGCAACACCTTAGTCATCGTTCTCACTGTCTTAAGTCATCATACTCAACACCTTAGTCATCGTTCTCAGTGTCTTAAGTCATCATACTCAACACCTTAGTCATCGTTCTCACTGTCTTAAGTCATCATACTCAACACCTTAGTCATCGTTCTCAGTGTCTTAAGTCATCATACCCAACACCTTAGTCATCGTTCTCAGTGTCTTAAGTCATCATACCCAACACCTTAGTCATCGTTCTCAGTGTCTTAAGTCATCATACCCAACACCTTAGTCATCGTTCTCAGTGTCTTAAGTCATCATACCAACACCTTAGTCATCGTTCTCAGTGTCTTAAGTCATCATACCAACACCTTAGTCATCGTTCTCAGTGTCTTAAGTCATCATACCCAACACCTTAGTCATCGTTCTCAGTGTCTTAAGTCATCATACCAACACCTTAGTCATCGTTCTCAGTGTCTTAAGTCATCATACTCAACACCTTAGTCATCGTTCTCAGTGTCTTAAGTCATCATACCAACACCTTAGTCATCGTTCTCAGTGTCTTAAGTCATCATACCCAACACCTTAGTCATCGTTCTCAGTGTCTTAAGTCATCATACCAACACCTTAGTCATCGTTCTCAGTGTCTTAAGTCATCATACCCAACACCTTAGTCATCGTTCTCAGTGTCTTAAGTCATCATACCCAACACCTTAGTCATCGTTCTCAGTGTCTTAAGTCATCATACCCAACACCTTAGTCATCGTTCTCAGTGTCTTAAGTCATCATACCCAACACCTTAGTCATCGTTCTCAGTGTCTTAAGTCATCATACCCAACACCTTAGTCATCGTTCTCAGTGTCTTAAGTCATCATACCCAACACCTTAGTCATCGTTCTCAGTGTCTTAAGTCATCATACCCAACACCTTAGTCATCGTTCTCAGTGTCTTAAGTCATCATACCCAACACCTTAGTCATCGTTCTCAGTGTCTTAAGTCATCATACCCAACACCTTAGTCATCGTTCTCAGTGTCTTAAGTCATCATACGCAAACTCGTAATCGTAGTTTTTTTTCCCCCGTAATCTAACCTGAGCTCATTTCATATCATTACACTTAGGTTTAATGGGTCGCAATTCAAATTGTTGTTCTGGCTGTGGGTCGCAGTAAAAAACGTTTGAAAAACATTGTTCTAATATGTATGAGAATATATTCGTCGCTGTCACTAATATTTACGTGTATTTATCTACATTATATTCTTATCACCCAGACGTACGTGATAGTAGGGTGTGTCAATTTTGTCAACATGTTAAAAATCAAATTTGGTAGTCAAAATATTGTGCCTCTTTATGTCTAAACTTGAGATTAGCAAACAAAAATGAATTGAAATAACCCTCACCTACATCAATTATACCTTAAAGTTTCAAATATCAGTATTTCAACAAATTAATGAGACTTGATTAGAATTATTCACTTGATATTAACTAATCTCATGTAAGCATATGGATTATGGAGTATTTTATGGTTCTATAGCTTGTGTACAATATGCATGTCAGAACATGAACATGAACAGGCTCTCCGTGTGGGACAGTTTAATTCTTGTTTTGACTTGTACCAAGCGTGAGGATAAGGCGCCCGGCTCACTCTCCTTCTAGATATCATAGACGGTGGTTTGCTCTCATTGCACTTGCACCTACTCTACCAGACGAATTCTACATTTTAATTATTGTAAGTAGGGCATATTGATTGTCGCAGTTACTTATATCATTGTATAAAACATTATGTTCTAAGAAATTATTATGTTATTTCTGTTACAGCATTTTTGATAAACAAATTGATATTTTTTGAAACAACAATTGAATTATGAAACATTGAAATATTTTTCTATTTGTCAGATAGCGTGAAGATGTCAAAATTGAAGACAAGAAGTCAGTTGTCAACCCACTTGAGCCTGCTAGTTGGTAAAGGGAAGGAGCTTCCTGTATCAGAACTTCCAACAGTGAGAGACATGCTAAGATTAGGGTTACTCCTTCGAGAAAAAAATGCAAAGGACAGAAGGAACTATACAGATAAAGAACTCATAAATGACATGATAGTCCCTCTTCTGCATCAATGGACAAAAGCTAATGCACTATTCAAACCACCTGTGATTAATCAGTGTCGAACTATTGAGCTAAAACTAACGAAATTATGGCACAAAGCAGTTGAAACATCACTTGGTAAAGGAAACTTGGCCAGGAAAAATGAATTTCTGCACACACTTGATACTCTGTTTGACATTTTGACCTGCAAGTGCTCCATACAATTATGTTCTGAATCCAACTGTTCTCACTCAGGTAAGAGAGAAAATAATTCCCACATTGATTGTGGTTGTCCTCGTGAAAAGAAGATCCCTGTTTTAGAGCTTGAATTTATAAAGGCACAGAGGACAAAGGCAGAAGGCCAAGGAAGTATGCAAATGGGTTCAATAGATTATTCAGAAACAAAGAAGCAGATTGCTAATGCCAAGAAGAGAGAACAAATCCGAGAGAGGGAACAAAAGAAGAAAATGAAGAGTGAAGAAGCCATCCAAAGAGAGGAAGAGCTGTGTCAAGATGTTTATCACTTCTTTGATAGTTCTTCTGATGAACAGGAAGCAACATCAGATGATAGTTCCAAAGAGCCATCTGAACCTTTACCAAAGAAAATGAAATACAACACAAGAAATATTTCAAACATTGCTTTAGCTAGTATTCGCCACCATGCTGGACTTCGTGAGGCTGCAGAAATTGCAACTGCCGCTTTGATAGATGCAGGCCTCATCAGCCGAGAGGATGTATCTTTGGTGATAGATCATAATAAAATTAGAAGAGCACAAGAAAAAATAATGAAGGAAATATCTGATCAGCATGAAAAAGATTTAAGCGAGGGAGGGCTCTCCTGTCTTTTGTTTGATGGAAGAATAGATGACACAAAAGTTTTGCTAGAAGTAGAGGGAGTGAACAGAAAGTTTCCAGGTCTCATCAAAGAAGAACACTACTCTGTCTGTTCTGAGCCTGGTGGTCGGTTTTTGTTTCACTTTGCTCCCGAAACTGAAGTAGAAGGGAAGAAACATGCAGAGGTCATTGCTGATCATATTTTATGTTGGGTTCAGGAGAGAGGACTTGGCAGTTCACTGCAGGCTGTTGGTGGAGATTCAACTGCAGTGAACACCGGATGGCAGGGGGGTGTAATGACGCATTTAGGGAAAAAACTAGGAAGAAGACTTGTTTGGATTGTATGTGATTTACATACAGGCGAGCTACCTCTTCGTCATCTCATCCAGGAACTTGATGGTCCTACAAAGAGCAACAACAAGTGGTCAGGTCCCCTTGGCATCATGCTGGATGAAGCAACACAACTAGAAATAAATACAACCTTTCCAAAGGTCGAAGTTGGCCCTCCCCTTCCGGCGTTGTCTGAAGGAGTCATCAAAGATCTCAGCACAGATCAATCCTATGCTTATCGTATTGCCCAAGCAATAAGATCAGGAGAAGTGCCTCAGTCATTGGCTCTCTTGGAGATTGGACCTGTCAGTCACAGCCGTTGGTTAACTACAGCTCTTCGTTTCTGCAGGATTTGGATTTCCAAACACGAATTGAAGGGCAAAGTGCTGAAGAATTTGAGGTTAATTGTTGAATTTATTATTGGAGTTTATCTTCCCCAGTGGTTTAGTGTGAAACTTAATCCTATGTGGGTGGATGGGCCCAATCACCTTTTGTTTCAATTGCAGCTAGTAAGAACACAGAGGAAGGTAGTGAGGGACATCGTGTTACCTGTGGCAAGAAGGTCCGCTTGGTATGCTCGATCAGAAGCAGTTTTGCAAGCAATGCTTTGCAGTCAATGTACCAATCTCCGAACCGAGGCTGTAGAAGTCATTCTAAAGATTAGAGGAACGCTAATAGATGACGACCAGTTGGGAGACTGTTCGTTTCATTCAAGAAAAGTTCCCCCAATAAACGTCAATGCCACCAAATTGTCAGAATTGGTTGACTTGAGTTTGGAAGTCTTAGAGCCACCATTGACAACAAGTCTAACTAGCCAAGAATTGAGAAACCTTAAAGAGACTCCAATGCAGGTGCCGAAGTGGCCTTCCCACACTCAAAGTGTGGAGAGATGTGTGAAAATGGTCACAGAAGCAGCGGGCCATGTTTACAGCCACGAGAGGCGAGAAGGTTACATCAAAGCACAAATAGCAAGCAGACTACTGATGACAAGAAACCAAAGCAAAGAGAGTATGAAGGCATTGGTTACTTTCAAATAGACTACGGATAATAAAATATAATAATTTGAAACTTGAAACAGTAACATGTGTGCAAACGCTGGTTATGTTATAAATTCACAAATATGTACATTTAAAAATCCATTTGATGTAGGTAGGACTTATTATAAAAAAAAATTTATGCCAGAATATTGTTTTGCATGCTTAAAGACTACAATAAATTGCTACCAAATTACTCGATTTTCAATTTAGCCAGTTCACCCCCTAAATTGACACACCCTACTACGTAGTCTACGGTCCATCCTCCGAGTTCGCTTGAAAGACAAGAGAACAAATGATAGTATTCTTGCTGACACCAACTGTAGGAGCATCGAGGCTACCATTATCCATGAACAACTATGCTGGACTGTCCATGTTACCCGCATGGACGACAGTAGATTGCCAAAGCAGCTACTTGACAGTCACCTAACGAATAGTAAACATAACGCTGGCTGGGACCTGAAAAGAAAGAAAGGTAGTCTTAAGACAAACCTGAAAAAAACCCAAATCGATCCCCCTCACCTGAGAGATGATTTCTCCATATCGTAACGCTTGCAGGAGTACCACTCAAGGGGTCAATACTTTCGAGTTAGCTTGACTGCAAACAGAGGCAGACAAGCGCCAACACCGGAAATACGCTGCCACCGCCCCTCCCGCACTTGATGTAGCCCTCCACATCCCTAATAACTCATATCATTGTATCATAGCTTGATGATCGTCATACTCGATTCCGATTGACAGCAAAGTAGTAGTAGTACTAGTAGTAGTAGTGTGTGTGTGTGTGTGTGTGTGTGTGTGTGTGTGTGTGTGTGTGTGTGTGTGTGTTATAATCTTAAAGCGTTCACGTACAGTATATGTAAAAGCTTGTAAACCCGGACCATTACGCTCACCATCACCATTAAAACTCACCATCACCTCTTCTCTTATATCTCACCATCATTCCTTTTAGCTATCTTTTTTATCATTACTTCTTCATTCATACTTCAGTGGTGCACCAGTAACCCTTCACCAGTGAATAGTTCCTCCAGTCACCTCACCATCATTTCACCATAATATCACCATTCTCATCGTTACCTCACTGTGGCCTTCCCAAGAACTTCACCATCTCTTTTACTATCACCATCACCTCACCATTACTTCACCATAACACCAGGGTCCGTTGCTACCCACACGATGACGTCACCATCTGCAACGAGGACAATTTTTCTACTCCATGTCCGGTGCTTCTGGCTCGTGTGAGTAACCATAGTGTAGGTGGAGACAGCGGTGGTGAGAGAAAATAGTGTAGGCCTCTCCATTGTGGGTGAGAGACACTCATAATATTTAAAGTGTTTACCATGGAAGCTGTGACCCACGGTGGTACCTAGTTCGCCAGGCCACCGCCAGGGGGACATTGATCAACATTCCAGAAGTTGTATTTATGTTACATGTGGTATTTTTGCAGTTTTTCTTCAATAATTTATTTATTTTCGCAGTTCTTAACGTGATTTTAAACTCAAATAGCAGAGTTACCGTTTCGCTGTTGTTTATAACTGTTTGGTATTCTTTTGTATGTGTTTTGGTACAGGTTCTTGCAAAATTTCTTCATGATTCACGACACTCATACACACGACAGTCAAACACGCACACACAAGTGTATCTTGAGTTAGTAGCCAAGATTGGCTGTAAAAGGGCCACACACAGCTTCAATACAATTGTAACTCTGCTATTGGAGTATAAATTCATACAAATCCTGAGAAAAACTACGAAAATATATGAATTATTAAAGAAAAACAACAAAATCACCTTCACAAAAGCCGACAGTAGACCCCTGGCGGTGGCCTGACGAACTACGTCTAGCACCGCCGGGACCAGTTCGAGGCTGGGCCCAGCCAGTTGCTTTTTTTTTTAATGGGAATTAGCCCACCCGGGCACAGATCAAACGACCCACAACGGGGCCTGGGGGGGAGGGGGGGTGCGAAAAAGGAACAGAAATAAATTTAAAATATAGAAGAAAAAGGTTATACTGTGTTAATGTACACCAGGAGGAGGGTTTCTGTTTACTGGGGTTGGCGTCTCTTGGTGCCGCAGTAGGTGATTGGTGCTTTGGTAGAGTTAGTTTGTCTAACTGTCTCTGTCCGTCTGTCTCTCAGTCTCTGTCTGTCTTTGTATCTCTGTTTGTCTGTCCGTCAGTCTGTCTCTCTGTCTGCCAGTCTATTTTTACAATGTCTGTCACTGTCTGTCTGTGTCTGTGTTTGTCTCGTTCTGTCTATCTGTCTGTCTCAGCCTCTCTGTCTTTCCACTATGTCGGTCTCTGGCTGTCTGTTCTGTCTCTCTGTCTGTCTGTCTTTCTGTCTGTCTGTTTTTTGTTGAAGGGAGTTGTTGAGTTAGGTTGTTTTTATTGAGAGGGTTGTCGCTGAGGTTGGGTATGGAGAATTGTAAGTATTTCTGTGCGGCTTTGTCTGGGGGGGGGTGTTGCTGTGTTTGGAGGTTGGTTGGTATTTTATTTTATTGTATTTATTTATTATTTTATTTTATTTTTTATTTTTTTATTTATTAATTTATTTATTTATTTTTATTTTGTTAATTATTTATTTATTTTTTGTTGGGGGGTGGGGGGGGGCGGTGGTCGGGTATGTTGATTTATAGGATAGGATTCCTTAGGGAGGATTTGTAGACAGACAGACAAACAGAGACAGTTAGAAAAACAGACAGACGGACGGACACAGACAGACAGACATTAAACAGACAGACACACAGAAACAGACAGAAACCGTCAGACAAACGGACAAACACACCGAAAGACACAGACAGAAAAAGACATACAGACAGACAAACAGACGAGCGGAGACAGACAGACAGGCAGAGGCAGACAGGGAGAGACAGACAATCTTGGCTACTAACTCAAGATAAAGAAGGAATCGCCGTAAATAAGAAGGTCCGGCGCTCTTCTCAGGCTCGACCGCTGTCACCCAAACTGAAACAGACAACTGTCCCTTGACTCACCACGTAACCATAACGTATCTGATTGAGTTGTTAAGCAACAGGAACACTTTGGTAAAAGAAGAAATAATAACAACATGTAGGAATCTCTCTGTCTGTCTGTTGGTCTCTGTCATGTCTGTCTGTGTCTCTGCCTGTGTGTTTCAGTCTCTGTCTGTCTTTATATCTCAATCACTGTCTGTGTGTCTCTGTGTCCGTTTCTTTCTGTCTGCCTGTCTGTCTGTTTGTCGCAGACACAAGCAGACAACTGACAGACAGACAGACGGAGAAATAGAGGGACAGACAGAAACAGAGACGGCGACATAGACTAACATATAGACGAAAGAGACAGACAGACAGAAAAACAGAGGCAGAAAATCAGAAAGACAGACAGATCGATATTGTGAGACACACTGGCAGAAACAGTCAGACACAGAGACACAGATAGATGGGGGATGGGGGGATTCTACACCCTTCCCAGTCGGAGGGTCCTGATACCTTCCGTTGCCAACTACCGGATGGTGCCATTCTCCACCTCCCAGGGTGGGTGTGGATGGGGGATGGGGGGATTCCACACCCTTCCCGTCCCGGTGGGATTACTGTTGCCGCGGCACACCCTTTTGCATACCTGTACTACACACCATGCCCGCCACCACCCTAACACACCCTTCCCAGTCGGTGGGTCCTGATACATACATTTTCCACCCTACACCCACCACTTACCCCCACACTACACCACCCACTACACCACCCTACACACACACTTCCCAGTCGGTGGGTCCTGATACCTTACCATACACCACCCTACACCACCATACCCCATACTACACCACCCACTACACCCTCACTGCACCACCATACCCCACTACACCACCCACTACACCACCCTACACACACACTTCCCAGTCGGTGGGTCCTGATACCTTCTGTCGGCGCCTGACGGATTGTACCATTCTCCACTTCCTGGGAAGGATGTGGTTATAGTCGGGATGTCCTACAACCCCTACCCAACACTACCCAACACTACCCTATTTTATGACGTATTATTTGTGCTGTCTCAATTCTGATGTTGTCAAATGACCAGGAATTACAGTAATTATAAATGTTCTAATTATTATTCTCAATTATATTTATCATTTAAGTTAAAAAAAACACCAAAAGAATCGAACGACCCACCGCAACGCAACGAACCCAACGACCCACCG
>NW_024732543.1:0-3782 GCF_018991925.1 Homarus americanus
TTTAACGTTAGTTTAACGCCATTTAACGTTAGTTTAACGCCATTTAACGTTAGTTTAACGCTATTTAACTTTAGTTTAACTTCATTTATCGTTAGTTTACCTTCATTTAACGTTTGTTTACCGCCATTACCGTTAGTTTAACGTCATTTAACGTTAACTAAACGCCATTTAACGTTAGTTTGAAGCCATTTAACGTTAGTTTAACGCCATTTAACGTTAGTTTAAAGCCATTTAACGTTAGTTTATCGCCATTTAACGTTATTTTAACGCCATTTAACGTTAGTTTAACGTCATTTAACTTTAGTTTATCGTCATTTAACGTTAACGTTATTTAACGTTGCTTATTTAACGTTTAATCGCTTAATGCTACGCATCGTTATTTAACGTTGTTTAACGCCATTTAACGTTAAATGACATTAAACTAACGTTAAATGGCGTTAAACTAACGTTAAATGGCGTTAAACTAACGTTAAATGGCGTTAAACTATCGTTAAATGGCATTAAACTAACGTTAAATGGCGTTAAACTAACGTTAAATGGCGGTAAACTAACGTTAAATGGCGTTAAACTAACGTTAAATGGCGTTAAACTAACGTTAAATGGCGTTTAATTAAGGTTAAATAGCGTTAAACTAACGTTAAATGGCGTTAAACTAACGTTAAATGCCGTTAAACTAACGTTAAATGGCGTTAAAGTAACGTTAAATGGCGTTAAAGTAACGTTAAATGGCGTTAAACTAACGTTAAATGGCGTTAAACTAACGTTAAATGGCGTTAAATTAACGTTAAATGAAGTTAAACTAACGATAAATGGCGTTAAACTAACGTTAAATGGCGTTAAACCAAAGTTAAATGGCGCGAATTATAAGTTAATGACGTTAAACTAACGTTAATGGCGTTAAACTAACGTTAAATGGCGTTAAACTAACGATAAATGGCGTTTAATTAACGTTAAATTAAGTTAAACTAACGTTAAATGAAGTTAAACTAACGTTAAATAGCGTTAAATTAACGTTAAATGAAGCCAAACTAACGATAAATGGCGTTAAACTTACGTTAAATGGCGTTAAACTAAAGTTAAATGGCGTTTAATTAAGGTTAAATGACGTTAAAATAACGTTAAATGGCGTTAAAGTAACGTAAATGGCGTTAAGTAAACTAACGTTAAATGGCGCGTTAACTCAACGTTAAAATGGCGTTAAACTAACGTTAAAATGGCGTTTAAACTAACCTTTTAAATGGCGTTTAAACTAACGTTAAATGGCGTTTAATTAAGGTTAAATATCGTTAAACTAATGTTAAATGGCGTTAAACTAACGTTAAATGGCGTTTAATTAAGGTTAAATGACGTTAAACTAATGTTAAATGGCGCTAAACTAACGTTAAATGGCGTTAAACTAATGTTAAATAGCGTTAAACTAGCGTTAAATGGCGTTTAATTAAGGTTAAATAACGTTAAACTAACGTTAAATGGCGTTAAACTAACGGTAAATGGAGCTAAACTAACGTTAAATGACGTTAAACTAACGTTAAATGGCGTTAAACTAACGTTAAATGGCGTCAAACTATCGTTAAATGGCGTTAAACTATCGTTAAATGGCATTAAACTAACGTTAAATGCCGTTAAACTAACGTTAAATGGCAGTAAACTAACGCTAAATGGCGTTAAACTAACGTTAAATGGCGTTAAACTAACGTTAAATGGCGTTTAATTAAGGTTAAATAACGTTAAACTAACGTTAAATTGCGTTAAACTAACGTTAAATGCCATTAAACTAACGTTAAATGACGTTAAACTAACGTTAAATGGCGTTAAACTAACGTTAAATGGCGTTAAACTAACGTTAAATGGCGTTAAACTAACGTTAAATGGCGTTAAACTAACGTTAAATGGCGTTAAACTAGCGATTAAATGGCGTTAAATTAACGTTAAACGAAGTTAAACTAACGACCAATGGCGTTAAACTAACGTTAAATTAAGTTAAACTAACGTTAAATGAAGTTAAACTAACGTTAAATAGCGTTAAATTAACGTTAAATGAAGTTAAACTAACGCTAAATGGCGTTAAACTAGCGATAAATGGCGTTTAATTAACGTTAAATTAAGTTAAACTAACGTTAAATGATGTTAAACTAACGTTAAATAGCGTTAAATTAACGTTAAATGAAGTTAAACTAACGTTAAATGAAGTTAAAATAACGTTAAATGGCGTTTAATTAACGTTAAATTAAGTTAAACTAGCGTTAAATGAAGTTAAACTAACGTTAAATAGCGTTAAATTAACGTTAATGAAGCTAAACTAACGATAAATGGAGTTAAACTTAAGTTAAATGGCGTTAAACTAAAGTTAAATGGCGTTTAATTAAGGTTAAATGACGTTAAACTAACGTTAAATGGCGTTAAAGTAACGTAAAATGGCGTTAAACTAACGTTAAATGGCGTTAAACTAACGTTAAATGGCGTTAAACTAACCTTTAAATGGCGTTAAACTAACGTTAAATGGCGTTTAATTAAGGTTAAATATCGTTAAACTAATGTTAAATGGCGTTAAACTAACGCTAAATGGCGTTTAATTTAGGTTAAATGACGTTAAACTAATATTAAATGGCGTTAAACTAACGTTAAATGGCGTTAAACTAATGTTAAATGGCGTTAAACTAACGTTAAATGGCGTTTAATTAAGGTTAAATAACGTTAAACTAACGTTAAATGGCGTTAAACTAACGTTAAGAAATGCCGTTAAATAACGTTAAATGCGTTAAACTAACGCTAAATAGCGTTAAATAACGTTAAATGGCGTTAAACTATCGTTAAATGGCGTTAAAGCTATCGTTAAATAGCGTTAAGCTAACGTTAAAATGGCGTTAAATTAACGTTAAATGAAGTTAAACTAATGATAAATGGCGTTAAACTAACGTTAAATGGCGTTAAACTAACGTTAAATGGTGTTAAACTAACGGAAAATGGCGTTAAACTAACGATAAATGGCGTTAAACTAACGTTAAATGGCGTTAAACTAACGTTAAATGGCGTTAAACCAACGTTAAATGGCGTTAAACTAACGTTAAATGCCGTTAAACTAACGTTAAATGGCGTTTAATTAAGGTTAAATATCGTTAAACTAATGTTAAATGACGTTAAACTAACGTTAAATGGCGTTTAATTAGGGTTAAATGACGTTAAACTAATGTTAAATGGCGTTAAACTAACGTTAAATGGCGTTAAACTAATGTTAAATGGCGTTAAACTAACGTTAAATGGCGTTTAATTAAGGTTAAATAACGTTAAACTAACATTAAATGGCGTTAAACTAGCGTTAAATGGCGTTCATGCGTTAAATGGCGTTAAACTAACGTTAATTGCCGTTAAACTAACGTTAAATGACGTTTAATTAAGGTTAAATGAAGTTAAACTAACGTTAAATGGCGTTAAAGTAACGTAAAATGGCGTTAAACTAACGTTAAATGGCGTTAAACTAACGTTAAATGGCGTTAAACTAACGTTAAATGCCGTTAAACTAACGTGAAATGGCGTTTAATTAAGGTTAAATATCGATAAACTAACGTGAAATGGCGTTTAATTAAGGTTAAATATCGATAAACTAACGTTAAATGGCGTTTAATTAAGGTTAAATGACGTTAAACTAATGTTAAATGGCGTTAAACTAACGTTAATTGGCGTTAAATTAATGTTTAATGGCGTTAAACTAACGTTAAATGGCGTTTAATTAAGGCTAAATAACGTTAAACTAACGTTAAATGGCGTTAAACTAACGTTAAGTG
>NW_024732544.1:0-10916 GCF_018991925.1 Homarus americanus
TTAACTTGAACTAATGTCAGTGTCGAATACAATTGTTTCATTTACTTAAAATGGATTTACCGATTTATTTGTTTATTTATATCATACTGTAATATATTAAACACACTGGAAGTATTTTCTTTAATTTATAAGCTTGCTTCAGCGAGCTACAGTATTCTAATTCAATAGTGTTTCATTAGGATTTGAGTGAAAAAGATTACTGTACATACTTACTACATACATTTATTACACAAATATATATATATATATATATATATATATATATATATATATATATATATATATATATATATATATAAATATATATATATATATATATATATATATATATATATATATATATATATATATATATATTCACAATATTTTATAATTGCAGTCATGTACTGAATATTCTATGTAAAAAATATAAATTTTAAATGAATTATTTCTAGTGTGGTCGACTTCCTACACAAAGACTGGCTATAAATAGCCGTCTTATCTCCCCTCTGTTCTGAGAGAGAAGGTCTTGGTAAATAACTTTTGTTTGTTTATTTTCATTGTTTGTCAAATTTATCATGTTGTATCAAAGTAATATTACTAAAAGTTTTAGGCAGCTACCAAACAGGGAGATTCTACTGCCTGGGAAGATATTGGAAGCATAATGTACAGTATTGTCTAATGGTAGACCCTACTTCCATATGGCATCACGAAAATTGTGACCAAGTCTTAGGTTGCTGATTTATCTTACTGCCTCATTTACACACAATTACTGAGTTTCAATTGTTTCTCTTCCTTTGACAACACAACATACATACAATATAATGTTTCACCTTTGATCTTTTTTCCATTTATTTATGGTTGGTTATTTAAAATAATGCCAATTCACTTCAAGTATTGGCATCAAATTTTACCCGCTGTTGTACACTAGTGACTCACTTAAGCGTCAGTTATTTAACTGGAACTAATGTTGGTGTGAGTAAAATATTTCCATTTACTTGAAATAGATTTGCCGATTTATTTGTTTATTTATTTAGCTATAATATATTGTAATACATTAAACACACTGCAAGTATTTTCTTTAATTATATACTTGTTTCGCGAAAAAGGGAGGCTACCATTATACCTGGTAGGTGAAGTTGACCAGACATTTATGATCATTAAGGACCAAACTCCGAATCCATGACGTGACTTCTGTTAATCATTCTCATCCTAAATTTACCACTGTCGGTAGTTTCAAGAATTAACGCAGTCATTTACTGAATATTCTTTGTAAAAAAATTAATTTTAAATTAATTATTTATAGGAGATAAGTATTATGATCAGTAAATATACAGATATGCATTACTGACCACCTCCGAACACAAGGACGGCTAAAAATAGCCACAGGCGGTCACTGTCAAGGTCGCTTTCCCTTTCTCGTCACTGGCAAATGGGGGGGGGGGTGATAATAGCAGCTGTGTTTATTACCGGGGTATATTGTTCTTTTACGGTATGTTAGACTGGTTTATAATACATTTTTATTATTTTAATATACCGGTAATCTTCATTTTAATCCAGCTTCCCAAATGTAAGTTTCAGTATAAAATAATTAGTGGTAGGACCTTGTGAGTGGTTTACCATGTTTCCATCACCACTCTTGACACGCTAAACCGCAAAATTTAAGAGGTAAGAATTTTATCTCTGGTGCTTAAGACGACCCCCTAACTTTGGGCTGATTTTTTTTTTGTTCAAATTCCGTCTTGTAGGCCGAGATATACGGTATTCACTTAACGCGGTTTTCACTTAACGCGGGACCCTCTGGGTTCAATTGACCGCGTTAAGTGGGGTACAACTGTATATATGTGTATATATATATATATATATATATATATATATATATATATATATATATATATATATATATATATATATATATATATATATATATATATATATATATATATATATATATATATACACACACACACACACAGTAGGGGCAGTGAAATTTTGCTCAAAGCTGCACTCTTCAGGCATTGTTCCTTATACATATCTAAGACTCCATGCCAAATTTGAAGCTGATATGTCGAGGTTTAGTCTGCCGCATTTTCTACTGAAATTTTTAAATTTACCTACAGTACTAGCCAAACAGCCGCTGTGGCGGTGCAATGTTCTGTTCAGTGTTTATCAACTTTTTTTTCATATCTCTTATTTCATTTAAGTTGTCTTGTTGCAGATGAGTATGGTGCTATGTCTATATTGATTATCAGCCTTTTCTCATTTCATTTCTCAATGAGCAAAAACATAGATATCTGGTAGCTGGAGATATTCCTCATGTTGAGGATAATTCAGATGATTCAAGAGATATTCCTCTCGTCAATACTGATGCTGATTTTGTCCCTGATCCAAGGGCTCTGACAGACACCAGTTCACAGAACCGGACAAGACTCCCTACACTGGCTGCCGCTTGTGACCGATACTTGATTAGTGATTATGCTGGAGCTGCCATTGCTACTGCCACCTTAACTGACTATGGCATTATCACAAAGGATGACAAGAGTCAGGTTATTGGACCACATAAGCTGCGGGATGCGAGACAAAAATACCGATTTAAGAGGCAAGAAATTGAGATGGCTAGTTTAGATAATTTGACGTCACTCTATTTTGATGGTAAGAAGACCGCCACTCGTGTGATGATAAAGAATGAGAAGACCGAGAAATGGAGTTCGAGGATGATGGTGAAAGATCATTATGTCATCATGGTTGAGCCTGGCAATGAATATCTCACACATGTGACTCCCAAGACTGGACACGGAAAGCAGATTGCCAAAACTATTCACGAGTTTCTGGTGGAGAAAAATCTAACCCAGCAGCCCATTGTGTGTGTTGGTTGTGATGGAACCAATGTAAATGTAGGATCAGAAAATGGAGTCATTCATCATCTTGAAATGTTACTTGGTCACCCGCTCCATTATTTCATATGTCAGCTTCACGGAAATGAGCTGCCTTTCCGCGCAGTTTTTTATCACTATGATGGTAAACCAAGTGGTCCTGAGCATTGGCGTGGTCCCATTGGAAAGCAGATCAAGGAGTCTTTGTCTGAGCTTCCAGTTGTCGCCTTCCAGCCAGTCAGTTTCCCTGATTTCCCTGTGTTTAATGATGAAGTGGAGAAAGATCTGTCCTGGGATCAGAAATACCTGTATAGGATTTGTAAAGGAGTTATCACAGGTGTTGTTGAAGATGACTTGGCTGCTATTGAGCCAGGTCCTCCCTGTGTGTCAAGGTGGAACACCTTATGGAGTAGAATCCTCAGGCTGTATGTAGCAACATCAAGACCCAGCCATGAGTTGAAAAGAATTGTCATTACAATAATAAAGTTCAGTGCTCCAATGTGGTTTTACATCAAGATACACCCTTACGTAACACACGGCTCAAGGAACGTATTCCAGTCCCTGCTATATATGAAACACCTGAATAGTGAGGAGGAGACGATAGTGAAGAAGGCTGTCCAGAGAAATGCATACTTCGCCCACACAGTTCAACTTCTTCTTGGTATGTGTGCAGATGAGGACATGACTGTTAGAGAAAAAGCTGTCTCAATGATAAGAAAAATTAGAGAGGAGAATCAGCAAAGGGAAGAATGCACTGGCAGATCTGAAGAGGAGGAGGAAGAAGATTCTGATGCTGCTGTTGACGAGAATTTGTTAAACTATACTGATGAGGAGGGTAAAGATGGAGATGGGAATGAGGATGTGCCTCCTGTAGTCAACATGAGAAAGGTGGTGACTCCGAAACTAAAGTGGCAAGCAAAAAACTATCATTCCATGATTAACTGGAGGAATGAACTCAAGACTGAGCCTCCTTACATTGCTTCTCTGTCAAATCTACAGGTTAATGACATTCTTGAGACACCATTAGTGGTGCCCAAGTGGCCAAACAGCACTCAGGCGGTCGAGAGAGGCATAAAAGTGATGACTGAAGCTTGCACTGAAGTGACGGGATACGAATCGAGAGATGGATATATTAGGCAAAGATTATTGTCTAGGAAAATGATGCCAAGGTTCCGCACAAAAAAGAATTTCAATATGAACTTGTAATGATTTTCTATACGGTGTACCTGTAAAATAACATGTGAATTAAATCGATGTCACCCATGTAAAATTTATCATTATCCTGGAAAACATTAAATGACACCTAATTTTTGGTATACACTAAAAGTTGACAAAAAGTCGTTCGCGATGCGGCAGGGTAAGTATGCATGAAATGGCATGAAATTTTGCACAGGTGTTTGTTACAGCCATACAAACGATGCCTGAAAAGTGCAGCCTGCAACTCAAATAAAAGTGTTTTTTCCCTGCCCCCTATAGTGCTGTCACTTGGTACCCCTGTACCATAACACCAGAAGCAACTGGCCAGTGTCACAAGTATATACAGTACAGTACAATCATCCCTTGGTTATCGCGCCTAATTGGGACCCCGCCGATAATGAAAGTACAGAACCTATGGGATTTATTCTTATTGGTTCCAGGCACCCAAGACCCAACCCCAAGTTTCCCATTTTACGACCATTTAGACCCACTAAATATATATATATATATATAATGTTATAGTAAATATCATAAACACACATAGGCATGGCTAGGTTTATTACAAAGTGATGAAAAGGGTACGCTTAATACTGTAGTCCACAAAACCTGTAGCTATGCTTTTTTATTTGGTCACCCGTCATATGAGTCCGTTTTCTCTCACATCAGGATGACTGAGTCCTACGTCTTCTCTTAATCTTAGAGTGCACCAGAGACTTCGCTATTCCTTAGTAATGACACAGAATTTGAAATTGCAACCCCAATTGCAACTGGGGTTGCAATTGTTGAGGCAACTGGATTTGTCTGATTACAGTAAATGTGTTATTGTCAATATGTAGGTGAAAGATTTTATCCTTAATAGATGTAGGTTAACATTACACCTGGAGGCAAATGCTTAAAAAAAGCCTAAGGAAGGAAGCATATTCCTTTAACACATAATATCTGACCAGTATGGGGAGGATCATCGTGTCTCCGTCAGAAGTGCGTGGAGTGGTGGTCCAGCAGGCGTCCACGGAATTTTTTTTGGGGGGGACAAGGACGTATATGCGATCGGACGTTGTTCAGTCGGACGTTAACCGGCGCATGACTGTATACTGTACTGTACATAGAAATTCTAAAATGCGTCTTTTTCTTCTCAGCACTACGAGAACTCTCACTTTTACGGTAGCCAGACATTTTAAAGGGAATTACAAACAAAAATTTTGTCAGTACACAGCGCGATCACTAACATCGGGACTCGAAAATACGTAAAGTGAAAAATATTTTATACAACCTTGGCCGTCGTATGTCCGGGTTGTCTTAAGTCGAATATGTCGTAAGTCGAGGAGAGACTGTACAGTAAGTCCTCCTCCGATGCGTATTTCCCCATCACAGATTCATTTATACAGTACATGCAAAAATACTTGCAACCAATTATTTCCTGAATGTGAAAAATTCGAGTACAATGGTTAACGAACACAATTCATTCCAGAAGGTTGTTCGTTAACCAAACATATTGTTTCAATGGGATATTGGGTAATTGGTTCCAGCTCACAGAAAAGTATATACAAAGTAAAGCCAAAAATGCATAAAGTCAGAAACACTCATAAAATTCCCATAAAATCGCCCTTAAATAACTATATATAACGTACATATACACTAGAAGTCTTAAATCACTACTGTAATGTGATACAGGTGATTAATTTTATCTCTTGTGCAAAATATATGAAGTTTATACAGTATTACCCCGCCTAACACGGTTTCACTTAACGCGTTTTTTCATATACGCGGTGCCTCGCCAGAGCTGAACTTTCACTTAACACGGATTTTTTCCACATATACGCGGTGAGTGTCCGGCTCGAGACGCTATTTTTAGATTTGCCCCACCCGCCACCCTGCCTGACTGCCTGTTTTAGCTCATAAAATTCATACAAATTACCCGGTCAGAATATAATTTACATTGCTGGAATTCTCATAATTTGATGATCATTTTGAATATAAACATCATATATTTTGCATTAGACATACAAATTTTAGATAAAATGTATTCTCTTGTAAATATGTTATCTTTTGTGCAAAATATATGACGTTTATATTCAAAATATTCCTGGTCTTACAAGGAATCCAGCAATGTCAATTATATTATCCTAACTTTAGTTTGAGGTATTATTTATTAAAATTTAGTGGTTTCCCCCAAAAATTTCTCAGAGAGGGAAGAGCCAGCAGTGTAGTGTGAGAAGAGGGGGAGGGAGTTGAGTCCATTATTTGAATGGACATTAACTTGGCGACTGTATTTCTCTATTTCTCTTAAGTATTAATTGTGTGCATGTACCATCATAAAATTAAGATGTTATTTTTACTACAACATAGTTATGTGTCTTCAAAAAGTGGAGTTTGGGGGTCGGGCCGGTTTCTATTGGAATTAATCCCGTATGTTTTGTTGTTCACTTAACGCGGATTTCACTTAACGCGGGACCCTCTGGGTTCTATTGACCGCGTTAAGTGGGGTACAACTGTATTCAAATTATTAGTTGTCTTGCAAGGATTTCAGCAATGCAAATTATAATCTCCTAACTTTAGTCTGAGATATATAAGATAAACATTTTAAAGCCTAAAGAAAACACAAAACTTTTGTCTGGGAAGGCAGGGGTAGGGAGGGAGGGAGGGAGCCAGCGAGAGTGGGAAGAGGGGGGAGCGGGAGGTGAGGTGACAGATAGTGTCTGGTGAAGTATAATTTGTTTATTTACTTGAGATTTTTGTTTTTAGCTCATAAAATTCATAGAAATTACCCCGCCAGAATAAAATTTACATTGCTGGAATTCTTATAAGATAATGATTAATTTGAATATAAACAAGCTAAAATTTGTATTAGACATACAAATTTTAGATCTAATTTAAGAATTTTATTAGAGGGAGCAAAAATTTTATCTTTTGTGCAAAATATATGACGTTTATATTCAAATTATTCGCTGTCTTGCAAGGAATCCAGCAATGTAAATTATATTCTCCTAACTTTAGTGTGAGGGAATATTACTAAACCTGTAAGCCTAGTCCTTTTCCCCAAACATTTCTCGGGAAGGTGGGGGTAGGGAGGGAGGGAGGGGGGAGCCAGCGAGCGTGGGAAGAGGGGGATGGGGGGGGGCGGAAGTTGAGTCCATTATTTGAACGGGCATTAACCGGCGACTGTATTTCTCTTAAATATTAATTGTGTGTGCATACCATCATGAAATTAAGATGTTATTTTTACTACAACGTACGAATTGTTTCGGAAAAAGGGTAGTCTGGGGTCGGCCCAGTCTCTATTTCAATTAATCCCATTTGTTCTGTTATTTTGTTTACGCGGACCTCCATGGGTTCAATTGACCGCGTAAATCCAGACTATACTGCGCACGCACGCGCACACACACACAGAGCATGTCTGGATAATTTTTGGATTTTTATTTTGCGGTCCTCTATTATTCATGGATGACACCCTGGATGAGCCCAAGAATGTCTGCGGGTAGTTTCAAAGTTGCCGGCATTTTCACGGCCAGTCCGGGGAGCGTGCGAGTTTTGTGGCGCCTCGCAAGGTGTCTCTGTTGTTCCGGGAAGCTGGCTTATGCGCGCTCACTCCGTCCCAGTCCAGCATAAACACTTGTCCGTCTCACGCGTGTGCTCCTTAACTCTCGTAACAACTGTGCTCCTCGTGCTTGTGATGGCTCTGAACGCTCTCAACCACCTTCATCCAACTGCGGGAAGGTGTCCAAACAAGTGAAGAGAGAAAAGTAAGTCATGACCCAAGTAGAGAAGATACAACTGCTGGTCAAATATAGGAGCGGCCAAAGCTTTGCCGTGTGTGGCCCACAGTATGGCATCAATGAAACAACTGTCCGTCAAATTAAGAAGAAAGAGAAGGAAATAATACACGGCATTTCAACATAGTGACAGTGCAAAAAGGTAAGATTGGCTGGGAGTGATTACATATACTGGTTGATTACAAGTTGTTGATAGTTTTTATAATGGTTGGGACTGGGTTGTTCTTATAGCATGTGTTTGTCCTAAGGGCAAACACCATGTGGGAATATAAATTTTTTTGTACAGAAGTAAAAATGCACCCCAAGCAAATGTTATTCGCAGATTTGTATATTCATGGCCATCTGAGAACCTAATCCCAGCGAATTTGAAGGGCATGCCGTCAAGGAAGAGTGCGAGAAGACTAGACAACTCGCTAACTGTACTGGCTAACCATTACCCCAGAACACGATCCACAAATTGATTAACATCCAGGTTCCCAATTACTGCTGGGTAGACAGAGGCAAATGGTGTAAAGAAACTTGCCCACACACACAAGCACACACTATAGTACCTTTTTTGTTGCAAAGACTGGAGCAATTGGGAAATCAATGGGGTCAGTGGCAGCATCACAAAATCCTACAACACGAGCAAGAGGCTTCACACCATGACGGTCAGCAGCCTGGGCTGTCATCAAAACACAAGCAGCTGCTCCGTCATTCAGAGTAGAAGCATTCCCAGCAGTTACTGTGCCTCCCTCACGCTGAAAAATTCCACAATCATAAATAAGAGATTTTTTTTTTTACACATGGGTATAATTTTAGTGACCACTGTTAAAACCATTAACCCATTAGGGGTGGGATATTTTTCCATGCCACTCTCCAACATGACTGAGTTTTTCAAGAAAAAGATATTTGACCACTCTTATGATAAAAGATTAGATACAGTACATTTAACATGGGAACCAATGAACTTACCTGGTTTCTGGACTTTCATAGAGAACTACATTTAATGGGAAAGATATGTGTAGCTTCCTCTTCCTACCATTTACACATTGTTGTTGTCACTCATTTATATTTCATTAAAAGTTTCATCATTCCTGTATGGCACAATAGTATGAGGCACTTGGTGGATAACCAATGTCCCGGTATTCCCCGATCGGGGATGTCCCCGTCTACAATAATTTGGTTTAATGATGCAGATATACTAAGACCACTCCCCTATTTGCAATATAAACAAACTTGTTCAGTATTAACAATATTTATCATCCTCCCAACTCAGAATATGGAACGCATAACTTTCTTCATTTGTCAGCTGAGGCGTCCTCTACCCGAACGCTGCTTCATGCCCATCTGGTGAACTACAGTCCAGGAATTGTTATTATTCGGTGTGTGTGTGTGTGTGTGTGTGTGTGTGTGTGTGTGTGTGTGTGTGTGTGTGTGTGTGTGTGTGTGTGTGGTGCGTGCGTGCGTGCGTGCGTCGCGTGCGTGCGCGTGCGTGCGTGCGTGTGTGTGTGCGTGTGGTGTGTGTGTGTGTGCAAGAATGGGGCTCAATGTTGGTTATTTAAAATAAGGCCAATTCACTTCAAGTATTGGCATCAAATTTTACCGGATGGTGTACAGTAGTCTAAAAACTTGTGACTCACTTAAGCGTCTGTTATTTAACTGGAACTAATGTCGGTGTGAGTAAAATTTTTCCATTTACTTGAAATAGATTTACCAATTTATTTGTTTATTTATTTATTTATAACATACTGTAATATATTAAACACACTGCAAGTATTTTCTTTAATTTATATACTTGTTTCGCAAAAAAGGGAGGCTACCATTATACCTGGTAGGTGAAGTTGACCAGACATTTATGGTGATCATTAAAGACCAAACTCCGAATCCATGACGTGACTTCTGTTCATCATTTATATCCTAAATTTACCACTGTCGGTAGTTTCAAGAATTAACGCAGTCATTTACTGAATATTCTTTGCAAAAAAATAAATTTTAAATTAATTATTTATAGAAGATAAGTATTATGATCAGTAAATATACAGATATGCATTACTGACCACCTCCGAACACAAGGACGGCTAAAAATAGCCACAGGCGGTCACAGTCAAGGTCACTTTCCCTTTCTTGTCTCCTCACTGGCAAATGAGAGATGATGGCGACTGTGTTTATTACGGAAGGAATTATATTGTTCTTTTTGCGGTATGTTAGACAGGTTTATAATACATTTTTAATAATTTAACATACGGTAATCTGAATTTTAATCCAGCTTCCCAAGCGTAGTTCGAGTATAAAATAATTAGTGGTAGGACCTTGTGGTGGTTTCACGATATTTCCATCACCCTCTTGAAACCAGCCTAAACCACAATACACCTAGACCCCGACTTACGACTACGTGGACTTACGACCGTCGGGACTTATGACCGCCTCAGATATAGATTAAAAAAAAATTTTTTAATGACACGCATTTTCTATACCGAAACGTTTCCAGTTAATGTAGTCTCCATGTATAATTAGAAAATTATGGGGGCCCCATGTGCATTCAGCTGACTACATTAAAGGTTAAGTGCTCAGTCACACTGTATCCATTCCTTATTATTTATTACTTTCACTGTACTGTATCCATTCATCATTATTCATTACTTTTACTGTACTGTATTTCATTGTAGATATTTTATTAAAATTTTTTTTTTTTTTTTTATCTATGTAGGACTTACGACCATGTCGAGACTTCTACGACCTGGTTGGGTCCCTAACTTACGTCGTAGAGTCGGGGTCTAGAGTGTGTTGAGAGTGAAATTTTTATATCTGGTGCCCAAGACGACCCCCTAACTTTGGGCTGATTTTTTATGGTTCAATTCCGTCTTATAGGCGAGATATCTGATAACGGAAAAGGTTCTGGGGATAAAAAGATTTTTTCGGGTTTGAAGAATCATCTGGTTGGCAATCTCATCTCCGGAAGTGCTCTGCACCGGTGTTCCGGCTAATGGAGATATCACTGTATATTTTTATTGTTGATGAAATATTCTATTAATCACCTTGTTATACACTTAAAGACCTTAGTAGGTAGAGTAGTAGGTATACTACCAAATAAGGAGGTACTACTGGGAAGATATTG
>NW_024732545.1:0-9103 GCF_018991925.1 Homarus americanus
GGAGTTTGTTATACTCGATCAGGGAACTTTGTTATACTAGATCAGGGGACTTTGTTATACTCGATCCGGGGCTTTATTATACTCGGTAAGGGGACTTTGTTATACTCGATCAGGGTACTTTGTTATACTCGATGAGGGGACTATGTTATACTCGATCTTGGGACTTTGTTAAACTGGATCAGGGGCCTTTGTTGTAATCGATCAGGGGACTTAGTTATGCTCGATCAGGGGGCTTTGTTATACTCGATCAGGAGACTTTGTATATACTCAACTAGGGACTTTGTTATATTCGGTCAGGGGCCTTTCTTATACTCGATCAGGGGCTTTGTTAAACTCGATCAGGGGACTTTGTTATACTCGTTCAGGGGACTTTGTTATACTCGATCAGGGGACTTTGTTATACTCGATCAGGGGGCTTTGTTTTTCTCGATCAAGGGACTTTGTTATACTCGATCAGGGGACTTTGTTATACTTGATCAGGAGACATTATTATACTCAATCAGGGGACTTTATTATAATCGATTAGGGGACTTTGTTATACTCGATCAGGGGATTTTGTTATAGTCGACGAGGTGGCTTTGTTATACTCGATCAGATGACTTTGTTACACTCGAACAGGGGACTTTGTTATACTCGATCAGGGGACTTTGTTATACTCGATGAGCGGGCTTTGTTTTACTCGATCAGGGGACTTTGTTATACTCGATCAGGGGACTTTGTTATACTCGATCACGGGACTTTGTTATACTCGATCAGGGGACTTTGTCATACTCGATCAGGGGACTTTGTTATACTCGATCTTGAGACTTTGTTATACTCCATTAGGGTCCTTTATTATACTCGATCAGGGGACTTAGTTATACTTGGTCAGGGGACTTTGTTAAACTCGATCAGGGGACTTTGTTATACTCGATCAGGGGACTTTGTTTTAATCGATCAGAGGACTTTGTTATACTCGATCTTGGGACTTTGTTATACTCCATTAGGGTCCTTTGTTATACTCAATCATGGGACTTAGTTATACTCGATAAGGGGACTGTTTTATACTCGATGAGGGGGATTTGTTATACTCGATCAGGGACTTTGTTATACTCGATCAGGGGTGTTTGTTTTACTCGATCAGGGGACATTGTTATACTCGATCAGGGGACTTTGTTTTACTGGATCAGGGGACTTTGTTATACACGACCAGGGGCCTTTGTTATACTCGATCAGGGGACTTTGTTATTCTCGATGAGGGGACTTTGTTATACTCGATCTTGGGACTTTGTTAAACTCGATCTTGGGACTTTGTTAAACTCAATCAGCGGACTTTGTTATACTCGATCAGAGGGCTTTGATTAACTTGATCTTGGGACTTTGTTATACTCGATCAGGGGACTTTGTTATACTCGATCAGGGGACTTTATCATACTCGATCAAGGGACTTTGTTATACTCGATCAGGGGACTTATCATACTCGATCAAAGGACTTTTGTTATACTCGATCTTGAGACTTTGTTATGCTCCATTACGGTCCTTATTATACCTGATTAGGGACTTTGTTATACTCGATCAGGGACTTTACTTAATCGATCAGAGGACTTTGTTTTAATCGATCAGACGACTTTGTTATACTCGATCAGGGACTTTGTTCCTACTCTAACAGGGGACTTTGTTATACCTGATCAGGGGACTTTTTGTTATACTCGAGATCAGTGCCTTTGTTATACTCGATCAGGGGACTTTGTTATACCGATTAGGGACTTTGCTATACTCGATCAGAGGACTTTGTTACACTAGATCAGGGGACTTTGTTATACTCGATCAGGGGACTTTGCTATACTCGATGATTGGGCTTTGTTTTACTCTATTAGGGGACTTTGTTATACTTGATCAGTGGACTTTGTTATACTCGATGAGGGGGCTTTGTTTTACTCGATCAGGGGACTTTGTTATACTCGATCAGGGGACTTTGTTATACTCGATCAGGGGACTTTGTTATACTCGACGAGGGGGCTTTGTTATACTCGATTAGGGGACATTGTTATACTCGATCAGAGGACTTTGTTACACAAGATCAGGGGACTTTATTATGCTCGATTAGGGGACTTAGTTATACTCGATCAGGGGACTTTGTTATACTCGATCAGGGGACTTTGTTCTACTCGATCAGGGGACTTTGTTTTTCTCGATCAAGGGACTTTGTTATACTCGATCAGGGGACTTTGTTATACTCGAACAGGGGACTTTGTTATAGTCGACCAGGGGACTTTGTTATACTCGATCAGGGGACTTTGTTATACTCGTCGAGGGGGCTTTGTTATACTCGATTAGGGGACTTTGTTATACTCGTTCGGAGGACTTTGTTACACTAGATCAGGGACTTTGTTATACTTGATCAGGGGACTTTGTTATACTCGATGAGGGGGCTTTGTTTTACTCGATCAGGGGACTTTGTTATACTCGATATGGGGACTTTGTTATACTCGATCAGGGAAGTTTGTTACAGTCGATCAGGGGACTTAGTTATACTCAATCATGGGACTTTGTTATACTCGATCAGGCGACTTTGTTATACTCGATCCGGGGACTTCGTTATACACGATCAGGGGACTTTGTTATACTCGATCAGGGGACTTTGTTATACTCGATGTGGGGACTTTGTTATACTTGACCAGGGGGCCTTTATTATACTCGATCAGGGGGCTTTGTTATACTCGATCAGGGGACTTTGTTATGCTCTCAGGGGACTTTGTTATACTCGATTAGGGAGCTTTTATATACTCGATCAAGGACTTTGTTATACTCGATCAGGGTGTTTTGTTTTTACTTTCGATCATGGAACTTTGTTATACTCGACCAAGGGAACTTTGTTATACTTTCGATGAGGGACTTTGTTATACTCGATCTTGGGACTTTGTTTTACTCCATTAGGGTCCTTTGTTATACTCAATCAGAGGACTTGGGTTATACTCGATCAGGGGACTCTGTTATACTCGATTAGGGGGCTTTGTATTACTCGATCAGGGGACTTTGTTATACTCGTCTAGGGGGCTTTGTTATACTCGATTAGGCGACATTGTTATACTCGATCAGAGGACTTTGTTACACTAGATCAGGGGACTTTATTATGCTCGATCAGGGGACTTAGTTATACTCGATCAGGGGACTTTGTTATACTCGATGAGGGGGCTGTGTTTTACTCGATCAGGGGACTTTGTTATACTCGTCGAGGGGGCTTTGTTATACTCGATTAGGGGACATTGTTATACTCGATCAGAGGACTTTGTTAAACTAGATCAGGGGACTTTATTATGCTCGATCAGGGGACTTACTTATACTCGATCAGGGGACTTTGTTATACTCGATCAGGGGACTTTGTTCTACTCGATCAGGGGACTTTGTTTTTCTCGATCCGGGGACTTTGTTATACTTGTCGAGGGGGCTTTGTTATACTCGATTAGGGGACTTTGTTATACTCGTTCAGAGGACTTTGTTACACTAGATCAGGGGACTTTGTTATACTCGATCAGGGGACTTGGACATACTCGATCAGGGACTTTGTTATACTCGATCAGGGGACTTTTGTTCTACTCGATCAGGGGACTTTGTTTTTTCGATCACGGACTTTATTCTCGATCAGGGGACTTTCTTGTACTCGATCCGAATCTTTATTATACTCGATAAGGGGACTTTGTTATACTCGACCAGGGACTTTGTTATACTCGATCAAGGGACTTTGTTATACTAGATAAGGGGACTTTGTTATACTCGATGCGGGGCTTTATTATACTCGGTAAGGGGACTTTGTTATGCTCGATGATGGGACTATGTTATACTCGATATTGGGACTTTGTTAAACTGGATCAGGGGCCTTTGTTATACTCCATTAGGGGCCTTTGTTATACTGGATCAGGGGACTTTGTTGTAATCGATCAGGGGACTTTGTTATACTCGATCAGGGGGCTTTGTTATACTCGATCAAGAGACTTTGTATATACTCAACTAGGGACTTTGTTATATTCCTTCAGGGGCCTTTCTTATATTCGATCAGGGGGCTTTGTTATGATCGATGAGGGTACTTTGTTATTCTCGATTAGGGGACTTTGATATACTCCATCAGGGGACTTAGTTATACTCGATCGGAAGACTTTGTTATACTCGATCTTGGGACTTTGTTATACTCCAATAGGGGCCTTTGTTATACTTGATCAGGGGACTTTGTTATACTCGACCAGGAGACTTTGTCATACTCGATAAAGGGCCTTTGTTATACTCGATGAGGGGACTTTGTTACACTCGATCTTGGGACTTTGTTAAACTCGATGAGGGGCCTTTGTTACACTCCATTAGGGGCCTTTGTTATACTGGATCAGGGGACTTTGTTATAAGCGATCAGGGGACTTTGTTATACTCGATCAGGAGACTTTGTATATGCTCAACTAGGGACTTTGTTATATTCGGTCAGGGGCCTTCTCTTTTACTCGATCAGGGGACTTTGTTATACTCGATCAGGGGACTTTGTTATATTCGAACAGGGGACTTTGTTATACTCGATCAGGGGACTTTGTTATACTCGATTAGGGGACTTTATTATATTCAATCAGGGGACTTTATTATAATAGATTAGGGGACTTTGTTATACTCGATCAGGGGACTTTGTTATACTCGACGAGGTGGCTTTCTTATACTCGATCAGAGGACTTTGTTACACTCGAACAGGGGACTTTGTTATACTCGATCAGGGGACTGTTATACTCAATGGGGGCTTTCTTTTACTAATCGATCAGGGGACTTTGTTGCCTCGATCAGGGGACTTTTGTTGCCTCGATCAGGGGACTTTGTTATACTCGATAAGGGGACTTTGTTATACTCGATTGAGGACTTGTTTGCAGTCAGAGGACTTTGTCATACTACTCGATCTTGGGACTTTGTTATACTCCGTAGGGTCCTTTTTATACTCAAACAGGGACTTTGTTATGCTCGATCAGGGGGCTTTGTTATACTCGATCAGGAGACTTTGTATATACTCAACTAGGGACTTTGTTATATTCGGTCAGGGGCCTTTCTTATACTCGATCAGGGGGCTTTGTTTTTCTCGATCAAGGGACTTTGTTATACTCGATTAGGGGGCTTTGTTATACTTGATCAGGGGACTTTATTATACTCAATCAGGGGACTTTATTATAATCGTTTAGGGGACTTTGTTATATTCGATCAGGGGATTTTGTTATACTCGATGAGGGGACTATGTTATACTCGATCTTGGGACTTTGTTAAACTGGATTAGGGGCCTTTGTTATACTGGATCAGGGAACTTTGTTGTAATCGATCAGAGGACTTTGTTATACTCGATCTTGGGACTTTGTTATACTCCATTAGGGTCCTTTGTTATACTCAATCATGGGACTTAGTTATACTCGATCAGGGGACTTTTTTATACTCGATGAGGGGGCTTTGTTATACTCGATCAGGGGACTTTGTTATACTCGATCAGGGAACTGTTTTTCTCGATCAAGGGACTTTGTTATACTCGATCAGGGACTTTGTTATATGCAGTCGAGGACTTTATTATACTCAATCAGGGGACTTTATTATAATCGATTAGGGGACTTTGTTATACTCCCGATCAGGGGGAGCTGTTTCTCGATCGGGACTTTGTTACACTAAGATCAGGGGGACTTTGTTATACTTGATCAGGGGACTTTGTTATACTCGATGAGGGCTTTGTTACAGTCGATCAGGGGACTTTGTTATACTTGTTCTTGAGACTGTGTTATACTCCATTAGGGTCCTTTATTATACTCGATCAGGGGACTTAGTTATACTCAATCATGGGACTTTGTTATACTCGATCAGGCGACTTTGTTATACTCGATCAGGGGACTTCGTTATACTCGATCAGGGGACTTTGTTATACTCGATCAGGGGACTTTGTTATACTCGATGTGGGGACTTTGTTATACTCGACCGGGGGGCTTTTGTTATACTCGATCAGGGGGCTTTGTTATACTCGATAAGGGGACTTTGTTATGCTCTCAGGGGACTTTGTTATACTCGATTAGGGAGCTTTTATATACTCGATCAAGGACTTTGTTATACTCGATCAGGGGTGTTTGTTTTACTCGATCATGGAACTTTGTTATACTCGACCAGGGAACTTTGTTATACTCGATGAGGGGACTTTGTTATACTCGATCTTGGGACTTTGTTTTACTCCATTAGGGTCCTTTGTTATACTCAATCAGAGGACTTAGTTATACTCGATCAGGGGACTATTTTATACTCGATTAGGGGGCTTTGTTATACTCGATCAGGGGACTGTATTGCGCCACTCGATCAGGGGACTTTTTATTCTGCCAAACAGGACTTTGTTATACTCGATCAGGGGACTTTGTTATACTCGATTCGGGGACTTTATTATATTCAATCAGGGGACTTTATTATAATCGATTAGGGGACTTTGTTATACTCGATCAGGGGACTTTGTTATACTCGACGAGGTGACTTTCTTATACTCGATCAGAGGACTTTGTTACACTCGAACAGGTGACTTTGTTATACTCGATCAGGGGACTTTGTTATACTCAATGAGGGGGCTTTGTTTTAATCGATCAGGGGACTTTGTTATACTCGATCAGGGGACTTTGTTATACTCGATCAGGGGACTTTGTTATACTCGATAAGGGGACTTTGTTATACTCGATCAGGGGACTTTATTTTACTCGATCAGAGGACTTTGTCATACTCGATCTTGGGACTTTGTTATACTCCATTAGGGTCCTTTTTTATACTCAAACAGGGGACTTAGTTATACTCGATCAGGGGACTTTGTTATACTCGATTAGGGGGCTTTGTTATACTCGATCAGGGGACTTTGTTATACTCGATCAGAAGACTTTGTTATACTCGATTAGGGGGCTTTGTTTTTCTCGATCAAGGGACTTTGTTATACTCGATCAGGGGACTTTGTTATACTAGATCAGGGAACTTTGTTATACTTGATCCGGGGCTTTATTATACTCGGTAAGGGGACTTTGTTATACTCGATCAGGGGACTTTGTTATACTCGATGAGGGGACTATGTTATACTCGATCTTGGGACTCTGTTAAACTGGATCAGGGGCCTTTGTTATACTCCATTAGGGGCCTTTGTTATACTGGATCAGGGAACTTTGTTGTAATCGATCAGGGGACTTTGTTATGCTCGATCGAGGCCTTTCTTACACACGATGAGGGCTTTGTTGTTAAACTCGATCAGGGGGACTTTGTTTTACTTCGATCAGGGACTTTATTACGCATACTTTCGATCAGGGGACTTTGTTATACTCGATCAGGGCTTTGTTTTTCTCGATCAAGGGACTTTTGTTATACTCGATCAGGGGACTTTGTTATATACTTGATCAGGGACTTTATTATATACTCAATCAGGGGACTTTATTATAATCGATTAGGGACTTTGTGCTCTGCTCGATCAGGGGCTTTGTTTTTCTCGATCAAGGGACTTTGTGCCACTAGATCAGGGGACTTTGTTATACTTGATCAGGGACTTTGTTATACTCGATGAGGGGCTTTGTTTTTACTCGATCTTCAGGGACTTTGTTATACTCGATGAGGACTGTGTTATACTCCATTAGGGTCCTTTATTATACTCGATCAGGGGACTTAGTTATACTCAATCATGGGACTTTGTTATACTCGATCAGGCGACTTTGTTATACTCGATCAGGGGACTTCGTTATACTCGATTAGGGGACTTTGTTATACTCGATCAGGGGACTTTGTTATACTCGATGTGGGGACTTTGTTATACTCGACCAGGGGGCCTTTGTTATACTCGATCAGGGGGCTTTGTTATACTCGATCAGGGGACTTTGTTATGCTCTCAAGGGACTTTGTTATACTCGATTAGGGGGCTTTTTTATACTCGATCAAGGACTTTGTTATACTCGATCAGGGGTGCTTGCTTTACTCGATCATGGAACTTTCTTATACTCGATCAGGGAACTTTGTTATACTCGATGAGGGGACTTTGTTATACTCGATCTTGGGTCTTTGTTTTACTCCATTAGGGTCCTTTGTTATACTCAATAAGGGGACTTAGTTATACTCAATCAGGGGACTTTGTTATACTCGATTAGAGGGCTTTGTTATACTCGATCAGGGGACTTTGTTATACTCGATCAGAAGCCTTTTTTATACTCGGTGATCAGGGGACTTTGTTCTACTCGATCAGGGGACTTTTGTTTTCTCGATCAAAGGGACTTTGTTATACTCTAACAGGGGACTTTGTTATTCTCGATCAGAGGACTTTGTTATACTCGATCGGGGGACTTTGTTATACTCGATCAGGGACTTTGTTATACTCGTCGAGGGGGCTTTGTTATACTCGATTAGGGGACTTTGCTATACTCGATCAGAGGACCTTGTTACACTAGATCAGGGGACTTTGTTATACTCGATCAGGGGACTTTGCTTTACTCGATGATTGGGCTTTGTTTTACTCGATTAGGGGACTTTGTTATACTCGATCAGGGGACTTTGTTATACTCGATTAGGGGCCATTGTTATACTCGATCAGAGGACTTTATTACACTAAATCAGGGGACTTTATTATGCTCGATCAGGGGACTTAGTTATACTCGATCAGGGGACTTTGTTATACTCGATGAGGGGGCTATGTTTTACTCGATCAGGGGACTTTGTTATACTCGTCGAGGGGGCTTTGTTATACTCGATTAGGGGACATTGTTATACTCGATCAGAGGACTTTGTTACACTAGATCAGGGGACTTTATTATGCTCGATCAGGGGACTTACTTATACTCGATCACGGGACTTTGTTATACTCGATCAGGGGACTTTGTTCTACTCGATCAGGGGACTTTGTTTTTCTCGATCAAGGGACTTTGTTATACTCGTCGAGGGGGCTTTGTTATACTCGATTAGGGGGCTTTGTTATACTCGATTAGGGGACTTTGTTATACTCGTTCAGAAGACTTTGTTACACTAGATCAGGGGACTTTGTTATACTCGATCAGGGGACTTTGTTATACTCGATGAGGGGGCTTTGTTTTACTCGATCAGGGGACTTTGTTATACTCGATCTGGGGTCTTTGTT
>NW_024732546.1:0-11591 GCF_018991925.1 Homarus americanus
TCTCAAGGGGTTAAATCATCATACAGGTAGGCTTCTCAAGTGGTTAAATCATCATTGAAGGTAAGCTTCTCTAGGGGTTAAATCATCATGCAGGTAAGCTTCTCAAGAAGTTAAATCATCATGCAGGTAAGCTTCTCAAGGGGATAAATCATCATACAGGTAAGCTTCTCAAGGGGTTAAATCATCATACAGGTAAGCTTCTCAAGGGGTTAAATCATCATACACATAAGCTTCTCAAGGGTTAAATTATCATACAGGTAAGCTTCTCAAGGGGTTAAATCATCATACAGGTTAGCTTCTCAAGGGGTTAAATCATCATACAGGTAGGCTTCTCAAGAGGTTAAATCATCATACAGGTAAGCTTCTCAAGGGGTTATGTCATCATACAGGTAAGCTTCTCAAGGGGATAAATCATCATACAGGTAAGCTTCTCATGGGGTTAAATCATCATAAAGGTAAGCTTCTCAAGGGTTTAAATCATCATACACGTAAGGTTCTAAAGGGTTTAAATTATCATATAGGTAAGCTTCTCAAGGGGTTAAATCATCATACAGGTAAGCTTCTCAAGGGGTTAAATCATCATACAGGTAGGCTTCTCAAGGGATTAAATCACCATACAGGTAATCTTCTCATGGGGTTAGATCATCATACACGTAAGCATTTGAAGGGGTTAAATCATCATACAGGTAGGTCTTTCTAGGGCTTAAATCATCATACAGGTAGACTTCTCAAGGGGTTAAATCATCATACAGGTAAGCTTCTCAAGGGGTTAAATCATCATACAGGTAGGCTTCTCAAGGGGTTAAATCATCATACAGGTAAGCTTCTCAAGGGGTTAAATCATCATACAGGTAGGCTTCTGAAGGGGTTAAATCATCATACAGGTAGGCTTCTCAAGGGGTTAAATCACCATACAGGTAATCTTCTGAAGGGGTTAGATCATCATACAGGTAAGCATTTGAAGGGGTTAAATCATCATACAGGTAGGTCTTTCTAGGGCTTAAATGATCATACAGGTAGACTTCTCAAGGGTATAAATCATCATACAGGTAAGCTTTTTAGGGGGTTAAATCATCATACACGTAGGCTTCTCAAGGGATTAAATCATCATGCAGGTAGGCTTCTCAAGGGCTTAAATCATCATACAGGTAGGCTTCTCAAGGGGAAAAATTATCATACAGGTAGGCTTCTCAAGGGGTTAAATCATCATACAGTTAGGCTTCTGAAGGGGTTAAATCATCATACAGGTAAGCTTCTGGCGCGAATCATCACGGTAGCTACTTCAGTTAACCATCATACAGGTAAGCTTCAAGGTTAAATCATCAGCACAGATAAGCTGCAACCATCATACAGGCAGGGGCTTCTCAAGGCTGATCATCATACAGGTAAGCTTCGGAAGGGGTTAAATCATCATGCATGTAGGTTTTTCAAGGACTTAAATCATCATACAGGTAAGCTTCTCAAGGGGTTAAATCATCATACAGGTAGGCTTCTCAAGGTATTAAATCATCATACAGGTAAGCTTCTCAAGGGGGTAAATCATCATGCAGGTAGGCTACTCAAGGGCTTAAATCATCATACAGGTAGGCTTCTGAAGGGGTTAAATCATCATACAGGTAAGCTTCTCATGGGGTTAAATTATCATACAGGTAGGCTTCTCAAGGGGTTAAATCATCATACAGGTAGGCTTCTCAAGGGGTTAAATCATCATACAGGTAAGCTTCTCAAGGGGTTAAATCATCATACAGGTAGGCTTCTCAAGTGGTTAAATCATCATACAGGTAAGCTTCTCATGGGGTTCAATCATCATACAGGTAAGCTTCTCAAGGGGTTAAATCACCATACAGGTAGGCTTCTCAAGGGGTTAAATCATCATACAGGTAAGCTTCTCAAGGGGTTAAATCACCATACAGGTAGGCTTCTCATGGGGTTAAATCATCATACAGGTTAGCTTCTCAACTGGTTAAATCATCATACAGGTAAGTTTCTCAAGGGGTTAAATAATCATACAGGTAGGCTTCTCAAGGGGTTAAATCATTATACAGGTAGGCTTCTCAAGGGGTTAAATCATCATACAGGTAAGCTTCTCACGGGGTTAAATCATCATACAGGTAAGCGTCTCAAGGGGTTAAATCATCATACAGGTAGGCTTCTCAAGGGGTTAAATCAGCATACGGGTAAACTTCTCAAGGGGTTTAATCATCATACAGGTAGGCTTCTCAAGGGGTTAAATCATCATACAGGCTGGCTTCTCAAGGGGTTAAATCATCATACATGTAGGCTTGTCAAGGGGTTAAATCATCATACAGGTACGCTTCTCAAGGGGTCAAATCATCATACAGGTAGGCTTCTGAAGAGGTTAAAGCATCATACAGGTAAGTTTCTCAAGGGGTTAAATCATCTTACAGGTAAGCTTCTCGAGGGGTTAAATCATCATACAGGTAAGCTTCTCAAGGGGTTAAATCATCATACAGGTAGGCATCTCAAGGGGTTAAATCATCATACAGGTAAGCTTCTCATGGGGTTAAATCATCATACAGGTAGGCTTCTCAAGGGTTTAAATCATCATACAGGTAAGCTTCTTAAGGGGTTAAATCATCATACAGGTAATCTTCTCAAGGGGTTAAATCATCATACAGGTAGGCTTCTCAAGGGGTTAAATCATCATACAGGTAAGCTTCTGAAGGGGTTAAATCATCATAAAGGTAGGCTTCTGAAGGGGTTAAATCATCATACAGGTAGGCTTCTGAAGGGGTTAATTCATCAAACAGGTAGGCTTCTCAAGTGGTTAAATCATCATACAGGTAGGCTTCTCAAGGGGTTAAATCATCATACAGGTAAGCTTCTCAAGGGGTTAAATCATCATACAGGTAAGCTTCTCAAGGGGTTAAATCATCATACAGGCAGGCTTCTCAAGGGGTTAAATCACCATACAGGTAGGCTTCTCAAGGGTTAAATCATCATACAGGTAAGCTTCACAAGGGGTTAAATTATCATACAGGTAAGCTTCTCAAGGGGTTAAATCATCATACAGGTAAGCTTCTCAAGGGGGTAAATCATCATACAGGTAGGCTTCTCAAGTGGTTAAATCATCATAGAAGGTAAGCTTCTCAAGGGATTACATCATCATGCAGGTAAGCTTCTCAAGGGATTAAATCATCATACAGGTAAGCTTCTCAAGGGGATAAATCATCATACAGGTAAGCTTCTCAAGGGGTTAAATCATCATACAGGTAGGCTTCTCACGGGGATAAATCATCATACAGGTAAGCTTCTCAAGGGGTTAAATCATCATACAGGTAAGCTTCTCAAGGGGTTAAATCATCATACACGTAAGCTTCTCAAGGGTTTAAATCATCATACAGGTAAGCTTCTCAAGAGGTTAATTCATCATACAGGTAGGCTTCTCAAGGGGTTAAATCATCATACACGTAAGCTTCTCAAGGGGTTGGATCATCATACAGGTAAGCTTCTCAAGGGGTTAAATCATCATCCAGGTAGGTTTTTCAAGGGCTTAAATCATCATACAGGTAAGCTTCTCAAGGGGTTAAATCATCATGTAGGTAAGCTTCTCAAGGGGTTAAATCACCATGCAGGTAATCTTCTCAAGGGGTTAAATCATCATACAGGTAAGCTTCTCAAGGGGTTAAATCATCATGCAGGTAAGCTTCTCAAGGGGTTAAATCACCATGCAGGTAATCATCTCAAGGGGTTAAATCATCATACAGGTAAGCTTCTCAAGGGGATAAATCATCATACAGGTAAGCTTCTCAACGGGTTAAATCATCATACAGATAGGCTTCGCAAGGGGTTAAATCATCATCCAGGTAATCTTCTCAAGGGGTTAAATCATAATACAGGTAGGCTTCTCAAGGGGTTATATCATCATACAGGTAAGCTTCTCAAGTGGTTAAATCATCATACAGGTAGGCTTCTCAAGGGGTTAAATCATCATACAGGTAAGCTTCTCAAGGGGTTAAATCATCATACAGGTAGGCTTCTCAAGGGGTTAAATCATCATACAGGTAGGCTTCTCAAGGGGTTAAATCATCATACAGGTAAGCTTCTCAAGGGGTTAAATCGTCATACAGGTAAGCGTCTCAAGGGGTTAAATCATCATACAGGTAGGCTTCTCAAGGGCTTAAATCATCATACAGGTAAGCTTCTCAAGGGGTTAAATCATCATACAGGTAAGCTTCTCAAGGGGTTAAATCATCATACAGGTAGGATTCTCATGGGGTTAAATCATCATACAGGTAAGCATCTCAAGGGGTTGGATCATCATACAGGTAAGCTTCTGAAGGGGTTAAATCATCATCCAGGTAGGTTTTTCAAGTGCTTAAATCATCATACAGGTAAGCTTCTCAAGGTGTTAGATCATCATACAGGTAGGCTTCTCAAGGGGTTAAATCATCATACAGGTAAGGTTCTCAAGGGGTTAAATCATCATGCAGGTAGGCTTCTCAAGGGCTTAAATCATCATACAGGTAGGCTTCTCAAGGGGTTAAATCATCATACAGGTAAGCTTCTCAAGGGGTTAAATCATCATACAGGTAGGCTTCTCAAGGGGTTAAATCATCATACAGGTAGGCTTCTCAAGGGGTTAAATCATCATACAGGTAAGCTTCTCAAGGGGTTAAATCATCATACAGGTAAGCTTCTCAAGGGGTTAAATCATCATACAGGTAGGCTTTTCAAGTGGTTAAATCATCATACAGGTAAGCTTCTCAAGGGATTAAATCATTATACAGGTAGGCTTCTGGAGGGGATTAAATCATCATACAGGTAAGCTTCTCAAGGGGTTAAATCATCACACAGGGAAGCTTCTCAAGGGGATAAATCATCATACAGGTAAGCTTCTCAAGGGGTTAAATCATCATACAAGTAAGCTTCTCAAGGGGTTAAATCATCATACACGTGAGCTTCTCAAGGGTTTAAATCATCATACAGGTAAGCTTCTCAAGAGGTTAAATCATCATACAGGTAGGCTTCTCAAGGGGTTAAATCATCATACACGTAAGCTTCTCAAGGGGTTAAATCATCATACAGGTAGACTTCTCAAGGGGTTAAATCATCATACAGGTAGGTTTCTCAAGGGATTAAATCATCATACAGGTAGGCTTCTCATGGGGTTAAATCATCATACAGGTAGGCTTCTCAAGGGGTTATTTCATCATACAGGTAAGCTTCCCAAGGGATTAAATCATCATACAAGTAAGCTTCTCAAGGGGTTAAATCATCATACAGTTAGGCTTCTGAAGGGGTTAAATCATCATACAGGTAAGCTTCTCAAGGGGTTAAATCATCATACAGGTAAGCTTCTCATGGCGTTAAATCATCATACAGGTAAGCTTTTCAAGTGGTTAAATCATCTTACAGGTAGGCTTCTCAAGGGGATAAATCATCATACAGGTAGGATTCTCATGGGGTTAAATCATCATACAGGTAAGCATCTCAAGGGGTTGGATCATCATACAGGTAAGCTTCTGAAGGGGTTAAATCATCATCCAGGTAGGTTTTTCAAGGGCTTAATTCATCATACAGGTAAGCTTCTCAAGGGGTTAAATCATCATACAGGTGGGCTTCTCAAGGGGTTAAATCATCATACAGGTAAGCTTCTCAAGGGGTTAAATCATCATGCAGGTAGGCTTCTCAAGGGTTTAAATCATCATACAGGTAGGCTTCTCAAGGGGTTAAATCATCATACAGGTAAGCTTCTCAAGGGGTTAAATCATCATACAGGTAGGCTTCTAAAGGGGTTAAATCATCATACAGGTAGGCTTCTCAAGGGTTTAAATCATCATACAGGTAAGCTTCTCAAGGGGTTAAATCATCATACAGGTAAGCTTCTCAAGGGATTAAATCATTATACAGGTAGGCTTCTGAAGAGGATTAAATCATCATACAGGTAAGCTTCTCAAGGGGTTAAATCATCATACAGGTAAGCTTTTCAAGGGGATAAATCATCATACAGGTAAGCTTCTCAAGGGGTTAAATCATCATACAGGTAGGCTTCTCAAGGGGTTAAATCATCATACAGATAGGCTTCTCAAGGGGTTAATTCATCTAACAGGTAGGTTTCTCAAGGGGTTAAATCATCATACAGGTAAGCTTCTCAAGGGATTAAATCATTATACAGGTAGGCTTTTGAAGGGGATTAAATCATCATACAGGTAAGCTTCTCAAGGGGTTAAATCATCATACAGGTAAGCTTCTCAAGGGGATAAATCATCATACAGGTAAGCTTCTCAAGGGGTTAAATCATCATGAGTAAGCTTCTCAGGGGTTAAATCATCATACATAATACTCAAGGGTTTAAATCATCATACAGGTAGCTTCTCAAGGGTTTAATCATCATACAGGTAGGCTTCTCAGGGGTTAAATCATCATACACATGGCTACAAGGGGTTAAATCATCACCTGGTAGACTTCTCCAAGGGGTTAAATCATCATACAGGTAGGTTTCTCAAAGTTAAATCATCATACAGGTGGAAACTCAAGGGTTAAATCATCATACAAATGAAAAGCTTCTCAAGGGTTGAAATCAATCCTTACAGTTTAGAGCTTCTGAAGGGAGTTAAATCATCATACAGGTAAGCTTCTCAAGTGGTTAAATCATCATGCAGGTAGGCTTAAGGGGTTAAACCATCATACAGGTAAGCTTCTCAAGGGGTTAAATCATCATACAGGTAAGCTTCTCATGGCGTTAAATCATCATACAGGTAAGCTTTTCAAGTGGTTAAATCATCTTACAGGTAGGCTTCTCAAGGGGATAATTCATCATACAGGTAAGCTTCTCAAGGGGTTAAATCATCATACAGGTAGGATTCTCATGGGGTTAAATCATCATACAGGTAAGCATCTCAAGGGGTTGGATCATCATACAGGTAGGCTTCTCAAGGGGTTATTTCATCATACAGGTAAGCTTCCCAAGGGATTAAATCATCATACAAGTAAGCTTCTCAAGGGGTTAAATCATCATACAGTTAGGCTTCTGAAGGGGTTAAATCATCATACAGGTAGGCTTCTGAAGGGGATTAAATCATCATACAGGTAAGCTTCTCAAGGGGTTAAATCATCATGCACGTAGGCTTCTCAAGGGGTTAAATCATCATACAGGTAAGCTTCTCAAGGGGTTAAATCATCATACAGGTAGGATTCTCAAGGGGTTAAATCATCATACAGGTAGGCTTCTCAAGGGGTTAAATCATCATACAGGTAAGCTTCTCAAGGGATTAAATCATCATACAGGTAGGCTTTTGAAGGGGATTAAATCATCATACAGGTAAGCTTCTCAAGGGGTTAAATCATCATACAGGTAAGCTTCTCAAGGGGATAAATCGTCATACAGGTAAGCTTCTCAAGGGGTTAAATCATCATACAGGAAAGCTTCTCAAGAGGTTAAATCATCATACAGGTAGGCTTCTCACGGGGATAAATCATCATATAGGTAAGCTTCTCAAGGGGTTAAATCATCATACAGGTAAGCTTCTCAAGGGATTAAATCATCATACAGGTAAGTTTCTCAAGGGGTTAAATCATCATACAGGTAAGCTTCTCAAGAGATTAATTCATCATACAGGTAGGCTTCTCAAGGGGTTAAATCATCATACACGTAAGCTTCTCAAGGGGTTCGATCATCATACTGGTAATCTTCTCAAGGGGATTAAATCATCATCCAGGTAGGTTTTTCAAGGGCTTAAATCATCATACAGGTAAGCTTCTCAAGGGGTTAAATCATCATGTAGGTAAGCTTCTCAAGGGGTTAAATCACCATGCAGGTAATCTTCTCAAGGGGTTAAATCATCATACAGGTAAGCTTCTCAAGGGGTTAAATCATCATGCAGGTAAGCTTCTCAAGGGGTTAAATCACCATGCAGGTAATCATCTCAAGGGGTTAAATCATCATACAGGTAAGCTTCTCAAGGGGATAAATCATCATACAGGTAAGCTTCTCAACGGGTTAAATCATCATACAGATAGGCTTCGCAAGGGGTTAAATCATCATCCAGGTAATCTTCTCAAGGGGTTAAATCATAATACAGGTAGGCTTCTCAAGGGGTTATATCATCATACAGGTAAGCTTCTCAAGTGGTTAAATCATCATACAGGTAGGCTTCTCAAGGGGTTAAATCATCATACAGGTAAGCTTCTCAAGGGGTTAAATCATCATACAGGTAAGCTTCTCAAGGGGTTAAATCATCATACAGGTAGGCTTCTCAAGGGGTTAAATCATCATACAGGTAGGCTTCTCAGGGGGTTAAATCATCATACAGGTAAGCTTCTCAAGGGGTTAAATCATCATACAGGTAAGCGTCTCAAGGGGTTAAATCATCTTACAGGTAGGCTTCTCAAGGGCTTAAATCATCATACAGGTAAGCTTCTCAAGGGGATAAATCATCATACAGGTAAGCTTCTCAAGGGGTTAAATCATCATACAGGTAGGCTTCTCAAGGGGTTAAATCATCATACAGGTAAGCTTCCCAGGTGGTTAAATCATCATACAGATGGAATTCTCAAGGGGTTAAATCATCATACAGGTAAGCTTCTCAAGGGGTCCAAATCATCATACAGGTAGGCTGAAGGGTTGAAAGCATCATGGTAAGCTTCTCCAGGGTCAAATCATCAGGATCATCTATCTATATATTGAAAAACTTCTCCAAGAGGATAGAATCATCATACGGAGTAAGCTACTCAAGGGGTTTTAAATCATCATACAGGTAGACTTCTCAAGGGGTTAAATCATCATACAGGTAAGCTTTTCAGGGGGTTAAATCATCATACACGTAGGCTTCACAAGGGGTTAAATCATCATGCAGGTAGGCTTCTCAAGGGCTTAAATCATCATACAGGTAAGCTTCTCATGGGGTTAAATCATCATAAAGGTAAGCTTCTCAACGGGTTAAATCATCATACAGGTAAGCTTCTCAAGGGGTTAAATCATTATACAGGTAGGCTTCTCAAGGGGTTAAATCACCATACAGGTAAGCTTCTCAAGGGGTTAATTCATCATGCAGGTAAGCTTCTCAAGGGGTTAAATCATCATACAGGCAAGCTTCTCAAGAGGATAAATCATCATACAGGTAAGCTTCTCAAGGGGTTAAATCATCATACTCGTAAGCTTCTCAAGGTTTAAATCATTATACAGGTAAGCTTCTCAAGGGGTTAAATCATCATACAGGTAGGCTTCTCAAGGGGTTAAATCATCATACAGGTAAGCTTCTCAAGGGGTTAAATCATCATACAGGTAGGCTTCTCAATAGGTTAAATCATCATACAGGTAGGCTTCTCAAGGGGTTAAATCATCATACAGGCAAGCTTCTCAAGAGGTTAAATCATCATATAGGTAAGCATCTCAAGGGGTTAAATCATTATACAGGTAAGCTTCTCAAGGGGTTAAATCATCATACAGGTAGGCTTCTCAAGGGGTTAAATCAACATACAGGTAAGCTTCTCAAGGGGTTAAATCATCATACAGGTAGGCTTCTCAAGGGGTTAAATAATAATACAGGTAGGCTTCTCAAAGGGTTAAATCATCATACAGGTAAGCTTCTCAAGGGGTAAATCATCATACAGGTTAGCTTCTCAAGGGGTTAAATCATCATACAGGTAGGCTTCTCAAGGGGTTAAATCATCATACAGGTAAGCTTCTCAAGGGGTTAAATCATCATACAGGTAAGCTTCTCAAGGGGATAAATCATCATACAGGTAAGCTTCTCATGGGGTTAAATCATCATAAAGGTAAGCATCTCAACGGGTTAAATCATCATACAGGTAAGCTTCTCAAGGGGTTAAATCATTATACAGGTAGGCTTCTCAAGGGGTTAAATCACCATACAGGTAGGCTTCTCAAGGGTTAAATCATCATACAGGTAAGCTTCTCAAGCGGTTAAATCATCATACAGGTAGGTTTGTCAAGGGGTTAAATCATCATACAGGTAAGCTTCACAAGGGGTTAAATCATCATACATGTAAGCTTCTCAAGGGGTTAAATAATCATACAGGTAAGCTTCTCAAGGGGTTAAATCATCATACAGGTAGGCTTCTCAAGTGGTTAAATCATCATTGAAGGTAAGCTTCTCTAGGGGTTAAATCATCATGCAGGTAAGCTTCTCAAGGGGTTAAATCATCATACAGGTAAGCTTCTCAAGGGGATAAATCATCAAACATGTAAGCTTCTTAAGGGGTTAAATCATATTACAGGTAAGCTTCTCAAGGGGTTAAATCATCATACACATAAGCTTCTCAAGGGTTTAAATCATCATACAGGTAAGCTTCTCAAGGGGTTAAATCATCATACAGGTTAGCTTCTCAAGGGGTTAAATCATCATACAGGTAGGCTTCTCAAGAGGTTAAATCATCATACAGGTAAGCTTCTCAAGGGGTTAAATCATCATACAGGTAAGCTTCTGAAGGAGATAAATCATCATACAGGTAAACTTCTCATGGGGTTAAATCATCATAAAAAGTAGAAAACTTCTCCAACCAGGTTAAATCATCATACAGGTAAAGCTTCTCCAAGGGTTAAATCATTATCTGGTAAGAGCTACTCAAGGGTTAAATCACCATACAGGTAGGCTTCTCAAGGGTTAAATCATCATACAGGTAAGCTTCTCAAGCGGTTAAATCATCATGCAGGTAGGTTTGTCAAGGGGTTAAATCATCATACAGGTAAGCTTCTCAAGGGGTTAAATCATCATACAGGTAAGCTTCTCAAGGGGTTAAATAATCATACAGGTAAGCTTCTCAAGGGGTTAAATCATCATACAGGTAGGCTTCTCAAGAACAAAAATCATCATTGAAAGTGAAAAGCTTCTCCTGAGGTTAAATCATCATGCAGAGTAAGCTTCTCAAGGGAGTTTAAATCATCCATCAGGTAAGCTTCTCAGGGGATGATAATCATACAGGTAAGCTTCTCAAGGGGTTAAATCATCATACAGGTAAGCTTCTCAAGGGGTTAAATCATCATACACATAAGCTTCTCAAGGGTTTAAATCATCATACAGGTAAGCTTCTCATGGGGTTAAATCATCATACAGGTAAGCTTCTCAAGGGGTTTAATCATCATACAGGTAGGCTTCTCAAGGGGTTAAATCATCATACAGGCTGGCTTCTCAAGGGGTTATCTCATCATACATGTAGGCTTGTCAAGGGGTTAAATCATCATACAGGTAAGCTTCTCAAGGGGTCAAATCATCATACAGGTAGGCTTCTGAAGAGGTTAAAGCATCATACAGGTAAGTTTCTCAAGGGGTTAAATCATCTTACAGGTAAGCTTCTCAAGGGGTTAAATCATCATACAGGTAAGCTTCTCAAGGGGTTAAATCATCATACAGGTAAGGTTCTCAAGGGGTGAAATCATCATACAGGTAAGCTTCTCATGGGGTTAAATCATCATACTGGTAAGCTTCTCAAGGGGTTAAATCATCATACAGGTAATCTTCTCAAGGGGTTAAATCATCATACACGTAAGTTTCTCAAGGGTTTAAATCATCATATAGGTAAGCTTTTCAAGGGGTTAAATCATCATACAGGTAGGCTACTCAAGGGGTTAAATCATCATACAGGTAAGCTTCTCAAAGGGATAAATC
>NW_024732547.1:0-1784 GCF_018991925.1 Homarus americanus
GTTACACGGTAACCGATAGTATTCAGCTCAACACACTGGCTCAATAGCCCACAAAACATTATAACTCTGCTTTCGTTTGGGTCCTCCATCTTGGGAATCCGTTTTCTGGGTTCATAAGTGTATAAAAGTGAGAGAACTTGTTTTGAGTCAACGAATATGTGATTGAATAAAAGCATTCTAGATCCTTGTGAATGATGTTGCTTTTGCTGTCTTTATTGTTCATGGTGCTTGTTTGGTGGTATGTGTAATTCTGCAGAACTTGTGGATTCCAGGAGGTTGTCTGGTTAGAGCAGGCATTTCTGGTGCTACTGAGTATTAGTTTTTGATTACCAAACGTGAGAATCTGATGTTGGTTAGATCAGTTAATGTGATTTGTCTTCAAAACATTATTCTCCTGAAAAAATATGTCAGCTTCTTATCTCAAGATGTCTTCTATACTTTGAATTGCTTCTTGGGTCATTGGGTGTTGAATTAGTACGGTTGTGACTCGACTGGATTAAGCCTTTTCTTTTTTCTCCGCCATGCTCTTCGACAGTGGGTGTTGGTTTACCTGTATGGAAAGTGAAGCAGTGAGGGTTAGAAAGCTCTGGGTTGATAAAGAGATTTGGAGAATTTCAAGGGAATTCAGGCATTGAGCTATTAGAGTTTGGGGAAAGGTCCAGTTGGGACAAATGGTATGGGTGGGGTGAAGTACCTCTGGTACTAGTAGGAGGTGAGCGCCAAGTGGAGGGGTAAGTATGCAGTACTGATGTCATCCGAGACGGTTACTTCTTGAACTCTAAACATGTAGGCGAGCAGAGATAATGCAAGAGGGCAGCGAGTAAGGTTCGTGGAGTGGGATATGTTTGGTTGATTATCTGGGATTCCCACAGAGAAGGAGGGCTGAGTTCTTTCTCTTTATAATTTACCATCGAATATTCTTTTTGTTAGTATCCTTATTTATTCCTACATTTATATGTTCTTTTCAATCAGTATATGTTTTATGTTATCCTTCTTCAATTCTTTTATTTAGATATATATATATTTGTTTTATATTCTTATATATTCTTATATATTCTTATATAAGTAACTCTTATGTTTCTCTGCTTTCCAGTCTTATAGTATTCTTTTTCTTAGTTATGCATGTTTTATATTAAACTGTCATGGATTGTATTTATTTAATAATTTGTGTTTCGTCTTTAGTTCCCCAATTTATACATGTCTTATCTGTCTTTTCTTATACTTTCCAAGTCTTTCATTTTCTTTTCATATACTGTATATCATTTTCTTCCATATATTTGTTCTAGTTATATTCTAAACCATGGATTAATCTGGGAACCATGTCTTTCTATTATCACACATATTATACTGACAACTGTGGCCTGCCACCACCCAGAATTTTATTAGAATATAACATATCTTAGTTAACTTTTAGGTAGCGAGCTTATAGGCACGTGAGTAAATATTATTTCTGGGAACCAATGTTTAGAAGAAGTAGAGTGGTGATACTCATAGATTACTAATTAATATTTATTAACACAGTGAGTGGTTAAGATGCATCTTAGATTCACTCAGACAAAACAGAACCGCAATTTACTTAAGTCATCAAACACTTCAAGAACTTATTACCTCATTAAACACCTCCAAGTACTTATTGCTTCATTAGACAATTGTGGTATTATTCCTTTGACAAATAAGATTCAGTAATTATTATACACAAGATAACACTGGACCCTCAGGTCTTACTTTTTTATAAGTAACAATTTACATCTTCACTTCTTGGTTGCAACATTTAACAATCATTA
>NW_024732548.1:0-18250 GCF_018991925.1 Homarus americanus
TATAGAGGCTTGCCAGCCTAAGTAAGAGACAAACAAATAATCCAACAACCTCTCCTTGGTGGTAGTAGAGAGTGTGTTGGTGTCCTGAAGTTTTATAGACAAACAAATAATCCAACAACCTCTCTTTGGTAGTAGAAGAGTGTATTGGTGTCCTAAAGTTTTAGCGAGGCTTGCCAGCCTGAGTAAGACAAAGAAATAATCCAGACAGCCACTACTACCTAACCTAACCGTGGTGCAGTCCACACCGCTGGAGGTTTCGTCACGCCCCCCGATGGCGAAATCCTCCGTTACAGCAGAAGTGTCTGTTTAACCTAACCTTAGTACAGAGTCTATTGGTGTCCACAATTTTATAGAGGCTAATTCAATAAGAGACAGAAAGAAATAATCCAAGCAGCCAACCTTGGTGTAAAGTCTATTGGCGGCCTAAATTTTATAGAGATATACAGGCAGCCACCACCACTACTTTCGCCGGAGGTTTCGTCACGCTCCCCGATGGCGAAATCCTCCATTACAGCAAAAGTGTCTGTTTAACCTAACCTTAGTACAAAGTCTATTGGTGTCCTCAATTTTATAGAGGTTAGCCACCCGAAGTCAATAAGAGACAAAGAAATAATCCAAGCAGCCACCACTATCTAGCCTAAACTGTTTAGCCTGACCGTGGTAAATTCTTACGGGGGACCTTAAATTTTATAGAATAACAATACAGGCAACTACCTAACCTAACCACTACTTTCGCCGGAGGTTTCGTCACGCTCCCCGATGGCGAAATACTCCATTACAGCAAAAGTGTGTAGCGGCCTGCTCCAAGTGTCTGTTTAACCTAACCTTAGTACAAAGTCTATTAGTGTCCTCAATTTTATAGAGGTTAGCCACCCGAAGTCAATAAGAGACAAAGAAATAATCCAAGCAGCCACCACTATCTAGCCTAAACTGTTTAGCCTGACGTAGAGTTTTTTAATAAATTTGGTGATATGGAACCACACACAACCCCCCTTAACCTGGGATAATGCAATCAAATGGATAATTGCTAACTATTCTCAGAGATAATGCAATACGCGGTATCGTGGATAATGCAATCAAATGGTTAGTTGCTAACCGGGGGCTGCGCCCCCGGACCCCCTGTGTTAGATACTGTATTTGGTCAAGATATTGACTCTGGATGGGGTTATGTTCATTTAGGTTGTACTTCAGATATTGTTATATATAAAAAAAATAGAAAAAATACGACACGGTTGTAACAATATCCTTTCTTGGCACAATAATAATCATACCTAAACTCTATTTTGGCAATAATACTTACAAGTATGCTTCACAGACTGTAATCTTTTTATTTTTAGATTTGGGTAAAATGTACAATTTTGGGCTTTTGACGAAATTTACCGTGAAAACTCTGTTGGCAAATTTCTCACTAATTTATTGTTTTTTTCAGAGTTTTGTTGTGTGTTAATTATGTACTATATTCTATCCATCAATTCCTGTATTTTTCCTCAGAAAAAAAGGTCATTTAACCTGACCTAACTTCTAAAATGCAACTTTTTCACAATTCTGTCCCAAATCTTATTCATGAATAAAAAAGGAAAACAAAGCTTAAAAGAGTGACACAATGACTAGGCATACTGTCAGATTTTTTTATTTCAATTTTGCTAATACTTAGAGATTTGCGAGGAACACGTAATTTGACGAGTTTCACGAGTTATGGATGGTATTGGCCAATTTCTCTCTAAAATCGTGGTTTTTTCAGAGTTTTGTTGTGTGTTAATTATGTACTAGATTCTATCCATCAATTCCTATATTTTTTCTCAGAAAAAAAGGTCATTTAACCTGACATAACTTCTAAAATGAAAAATTTTCAAAATTCTGTCCTAAATCTTATTCATGAATAGAAAAAAACCAAGAAGCTTAAAAGGGTGACACAATGACTAGGCATACTCTCAGATTTTTTTATTTCAATGTTGCTAATAATTAGAGATTTGCGAGGAACACGTAATTTGACAAGTTTCACGAGTTATGGAATGTGTTGACCAATTTCTCTCTAAATTCATGGTTTTTTCAGAATTTTGGTGTGTGTTAAATAGGTTCTATATTCCATCAAGCAAATATAATATTTTTTTCCAGAAATGAAGGTCAATTAACACTATCTAACTTCTGAAATGAGAAATTTTCCCAAATATTCCAATTTTTGGGGGTTTTGGCACGTAATTCCAATTCTTATATGGACTATGCACTGTCTTCTATTTGTTTCTCTCCAAAATTGTCCACTTACACAACAAACTGAGCTGTGTTGACACTTTCCAACTTGTTCAAACATTTTCCAACTCCTGCTGTGTCTGAAATTTCTCACCATCAGACTAAGTCCTGTCCACTGTCTTAAGGAACAACAATTGTTACTGTCAAACATTATAAGACTTATAATTTGGCATGGGATTCGCTGGTCCCTTTGATGCCTAACATTATGGCACCCTTCATGCATCAGTATCCCAGGTTAGGTAAAAAGGTTATCGAAGGTTCTATAAAAACCCTCAAGCAAGCAAATTCTGTATCAACAGGAGAAGATAAAAAAAGTACTCCAAACAACACCACATAATTGCAGCCCTTTACCACACAACATAAAACTTCAGCAGGGATTTATGAAGGGTTTTTTCTTTTTTTTTCAAACATAAAGGAAAGGAACAACTTAAGCCAATCACACCCAATGTTTCACAGAAATGGCAACTTCATCAAACAACTTCAAAGAGGTTTCTTCAAACTGCTCCCTGGGCCTGTTTTACTACTCAGCTGTCTGAAGGTAAGACTACATTCCAAGCCTTTAACAACACCACATAATTGCAACAACAAGACCACATAATTGCAACACAACACCACTTAATTGCAACACAACACCACTTAATTGCAACCCTTTACCACACACCATACAACTTCAGCAGGGATTTATCAAGGGTTATTTCTTCTTTCTTTCAAAACAAAAGGCAATGAACAATTTCAGGCAATCCCACCCAATGTCAAACTCTTTCTCACTCACAACTAACATTGTCACACACATAGCAACTTCATCTAACTTCACAAAGGGTTCTTCAAACTGCTTCCTGGGACAAATTCCATACTAAACTGTCTCAAGGTATTACTACTGTTGCTGTCAAACATTTCCAGACTTAGAATGGGGCAGGGGATTCGCTGCTCCCTTTGTATCTGAATGAATGCTTCGCATTCATTCACACACGAAAGTTTGGTAAGATTGTGGACTGCTTAACAACCCATTCAGCATCCAACTTCTCCCAACCTTCCTAACTTAGAGGTATGTCCTAACTTAGAGGTGCTCGCTTCACTTAATTATATATATAAATATGGCAGAACCTATCTTTAAAAATAAAGATAATGAGTTTTTTTTGGAAAAAAGTGGCGTTTTCTGTTGACTTGGAGAAAATGGGAAATTTTCTAATTTAATGGGAAACTTTGGTATATTTTGTATTTGTCGAAAACCCCCGTTTTCTACGACGCCAGCTGTCTAGGTGATCCCGTTTTGTAGAAGTTTCTGTATTCCAAATATGGCTGTACTTTACGTTGTGAAAAATAAAGACATTGATTATATGCTTTGTTTTATTAGACTTGTTGTAATTGAAGACTAATCAGTGTGGGCTATCAAATTTGGGATGAATGTCCTGAAGCACACCTGAAGTAATTACATAGTTCAAGATACAGTAAGTCAGGTGGCCTGAAGTGTTTGACAGTGTCACATTCAATAATATAGTGTATGCTTTATCACAAAGTTTACATGCTGAGTGTTACTAACTTGCCAGATGTGTGTGTATTCGACTACATCACATTGTCTGGTTCTGTCCTTATGCTGGCCTAATGCTACAACTGTGAGGTCTCTCTCTGCATTTCTCACATCATGATTCTGACTTGAATGTTTTTAATTACGGCATTGGACAGACCAAGGTCGTGGTCAACATTTTCTTTCTTACATGCCTGATTCCAACATGGGACGGAATCCACACAAATTCGATACGAAAGTTGTTCTCATTTGCAGTTATCACATTCCTTTTAATATCACATGCAACTTTACATTGATTTCAAAGCAGTTTGAGTCACCCCACCTCCATTTTCTTTGAGGCTAAGTAGATTCCAGTTTGTGTTGTTCTGGCCCAGTTGTTCAGCCTTTGTTTGTTACACTGAAATTATTTCTATGTCAACAATATACAGAGTCCACAAACATGACATTTTTTATAAGTCAACAAACACCACTTTTTTTCAGAGTCGACAAATATTTTATAAGTCAACAAACATAATACATTTTTCGAAGTCCACAAATTATCCCAAGTAAACAAAGGATAACAAATGTTTCGGTCAACAAACATAATAAATGTTTAGAAGTCCACAGGATAATAATTTTTATAAGTCCACAACCATTATATTTTCTTCTAAGTCCACAAATTATTCTAATGGGCCTGTTTTGCTACTCAGCTGTCTCAAGGTAAGACTACTGGTGCTGTCAAACATTATAAGACTTAGAATGTGGCATGGGATTCAAACAACTAAAGATGACTATGTACTGCACACATCATTGTCACTCCTAAAAATCCCATTTAATTCATATTACGCTATATAACATTCAAATGCACCGCGCTTGTAGAACCTCAGACAACGGGAAACATTGATAAAGGACAACTCAATGTTCCTAGACCTTGTGTTGTATTGTACAGTTATATCATATTAAGTGTATGTGGTCATAGCATTAAGGATAACTCAGGGTATACATAAGATGACTGTTAAAGTCCAGTTGAGCCGGACTAGTGTACTGTAAGACTAAGTGGGGATCAGGGTTTGAAGGTCATACTATTTACGTCTGTCAGCGTGTAGTGAACATAACTCCCACAGATATCATATGAGAACAATGATCTGGAAAAAGGATAAATGTATCAGAACTATGTGAGGTGATCCAGAAACTATACTTGAAAGGAAATATCTTGTATGCGGCGGTATGAATTTAATACACCTCGTATCCTCACGTGACATATACCCACGACAGGTACAGTGATCAGAGAATCTTATGTCTGTGTGAGAGGAGGATCCCTCATTACAGTTTTAAGTGAAGGTGATACACCCCCGCCATGAACATCCAGCCTTTGTTTCAAGGTGCGTCATGTACCCGCCTCAGTTGCCACGTTGATATAATAACCCCAAGAACTAGCAAACCAAGACCTTACATTAGTGTGTAATTTAGGATTAAAATATGGGTTTATAAGGCATGAGTGACAATATAGCGAAAAGTGTTAAGGTGAGAAACAAAAGTGAAAATTAAGGCTTGGAAACTGTAGGCCTATGTGACGAGGAGCGGCGGGGCAATGCCCTCAGTCTTCCTCGTTCTACCGCCACCAGTCAGTGAGTCGCCAGTCGCAGTCGGGTGCAGTCGCAGTCAGGAGCAGTAGCAGTCAGTCACAGAGCGAAGTGGAAGTCGGAGAAGGAACAGACACAGCTGATTGGCTAGTCATTGGACCTATCCCACCTTCCCACGTACCTTGGAAAACCAAAGCACCTGACTTCAATTCTCCAGTTAGTTTAACAAATTTATTGGCAGAGCTTGTAGTACAGTTTGCCTATTCTGAGTAATTCAGCCAGGTCTTGACACTGAGGGTGGTATCACTTCTCACTGTCACGCAGGACAGAGGTTCACACACAAAGAAATACATCATATTCATTAACAACTATAAATGTATATAGGTCAGGTTCAAATGGATAATGTCACTGTTCACTGCCATGCAGGACAGAGGTTCGTACACAAAGAGTTGCATCATATTCATTGACAGTACATATACATATATGTAAACACACACACACACATATACATACATATACGTCGGTCAGATTCATGTGAGTAATGTCACTTTTCACTGCCATACAGGACAGAGGTTCGTACACAAAGAGTGCATCATATTCATTGACACTATATATAGGTCAGATTCATGTGGGTAATGCCACTGTTCACTGCCACGCAGGACAGAGGTTCGTACACAAAGAAGGAAATACATCACATTCACCAGCAGCATATATAGGTCAGTGGATCACATACATTGGAGTCATATTCTAATTGAAGACTAATCAGTGTGGGCTAGCAAATTTGGGATAAACAGCAAGAATGTCCTCAAGCACACCTGATTCAATGAAGTAATTACATAGTTCAAGATACAGTAAGTCAGGTGGCCTGAAGTCTTTGACAGTGTCACATTCAATAATATAGTGTTCAAGTGTATGCTTCAAAGGTTTATCACAAAGTTTACATGCTGAGTGTTCCGGTATGGGTACAGCGTTACTAACTTGCCAGATGTGTCTGTATCCTAGCCTAATTCTGGCCACGACTACATCACATTGTCTGGTTCTGTCCTTATGCTGGCCATACCGGTACCTCTTGTTACAAAATTTGTCATATTTACTAATGCTACAACTGTCAGGTCTCTCTGCATTTCTCACTTCATCTAGATCAGAGTTCATGATTCTGACTTGAATGTTTTTAATTACAGCATTGGACAGACCAAGGTCGCGGTCAACATTTTCTTTCTTACATGCCTCATTGGCCAGTCTATCAACATGGTCATGATACCTGATTCCAACATGGGACGGAATCCACACAAATTCGATACGAAAGTTGTTCTCATTGGCAGTTATCACATTCCTTTTAATATCACACGCAACTTTAGACATAGAGCCTGACGGGCTGTTCATTGATTTCAAAGCACTTTGAGAGTCACAGAATATCACCCCACCTCCATTTTCTTTGAGGTAGTCTGTGGCTAAGTAGATTCCAGTTAGTTCAGTTTGTGTTGTGCTGGCCCAGTTGTTCAGCCTTTGTTTGGTTGACACTATCATCTCTTTTTCTTTATATATTACAATTGCACAGCCTGTTCTACCTGTGTTTGTCTGCACAGAACCATCAGTAAAAGCATAACATTCACTTGATTTAATACTCTCTATGTGTCTGTTAATAGTTTCTAGTGTGACACATCTCACCACATCGGTGTTTAACATTTGCTTACTACCAACAGGAGTGTAATTAATAGGAACTAATATGTCCAGCCAAGGAGGAATGGCATTAATAGGTTCGTCTGGGGTGATTGGGACATTCAGTTTCAGGAGATCTGCAACACTTTTATGAAGCCACGCCCCAAAGAGAGTCTTTTGTGAAAGGTTGGCGAGATGGTCGGGATTACTTAGATAGAACATCAACTCAGTTTGAGTTGTAGTTTGAGAACTATTGTTCTTCAAAACTTTGACACAAAACATGGTATTAAGTAGGGCTATCCTCTCAGATAGGGAGGGCAGTCCGAGCTCTTTCCTCATGTTTACAATTCTGGTTGATTTTGGGCAACCTAGGATGATGCGCATGGCTTCATTTTGCACTACCTCAAGGCTGTTGAGTTGTTTAGGCGGAATAGTCACAAGATGGAGAGCATGATAGTCAACTACAGAACGAATGAAGTGGAAATAGAAAGTACGAGCATAGGTGATGTTAATTCCATAGCCCTTGCCAACAAGGGTTCTGAGGGGTTTAATGCGCTGCATTAGTTTGTCACGAAGGTTGCTGACAAAGTTTGCATCATTCACACAAATTCCAAGATATTTGTAGGAGCTACATAGTTCCAAGGGCATGCTGTTAATGTTATAGTCAAGAGGCAGAGGGTGAGCAGGACGAGGATTGAGGACCCTCGTCTTGTCAACAGATATTATGAGACCGCATTCAACAGTTCTCCGAGCAAATACATCCAGCAAGGCTTGGAGCCTGAGTTTGGTTTGTGTCATAATGCAGATATCATCAGCATAGCATATTACGGCTTCGTTTGGCTGAACTGGAATGTCAGCAATAAGCTTGTGCATCAGTATATTAAAGAGCATAGGACTTAACACTCCTCCCTGAGGCGTGCCCAGCTCAAATGATCTCATTCTGGTACTTTTAACTCCCCTAAACAGAACTCTGGCATACCTGTTGGACAGATAACCCTTTATCCATGTCAGGAGGTTACCTTGTATGCCAAAATTGGCTAGTTGCTCAAGTATAATGTCTCTATTAGCTACATCAAAGGGTGATTTAAGGTCTATGAAGGCTATTTGTGTCTTATCTTTTGAGTGAACAAGATATTCTGCAAAGCATGTCTGTGTGCTACGCCCGGGCATGAACCCGTACAGATTAGGGGCGAGTTTGTCTGTGACTTGAAACATGAGACGGTTTAGACCAACTCTTTCAAGGACTTTACACATACAGGATGTAAGTGAAATTGGCCTGAAGTTTGGAGAATTAGCTTTAGGGATTGGAACTATGTTTCTATGAGTCCATGTCTTAGGCAGAATACCCTGTGTGAGGCTCATTTGATACAGGTCAAACAGTGGATGGTTAGGGATCTCATTCAACAATCTCAGGGTGTTATAGGTTATGCCATCCTCACCAGGAGAGGATGACTCGCCTTTCATTAGTGCTGTTGTTAGTTCGTGGTGCGTTATAGGAAACTGGTCGGTAAGGTCTGGTGAGGAACAGGCTATTTCAATATTGAAACCCCTATTAATGTGTGAGGTGTTAAGATATTGTTGTATGTCAGGAGGCAGGGAAGTGATTCGTGACACACTAGACCATTGGTCTAATAGCATGTCAGCATATTCTGCAGGGCTGTGATGAAGCTGGACTGGGGTGGGTGACTTGGTAATGGCTCTAATTTTCTTCCACATTTCTGCTAGAGTGGTTGTTCTATTAATCCCCTGTAAGAATTGTTCCCAATAGGTGTTTCTCACCTGACCTTTGAGTTCACGAAATTCTCTGTTAGCTTTGAGGAATGCCAAAAGGTTATCACTAGTTTTATTTTGCTTATAAGTGTTGGCAAGCTGTTTTACATTCTCTCCTTCTTTGGTGAGGATGGGGTCATGTGTCCACAGAGGTGGTTTAGTGCTGCCCCCCTTCCTCCTTGACTTAACCCAGGTGGTATAATATGTGGTAATGACATTTACAAGATCACAGCAAAATTCATCCACTGACCCAGGTGTATATCCAGCATACCATCTGTGGATGTAGGCCTTGAAGTGCAGTTTAAGATTATCTGAGATATTAATTCTGAGCTTAGGATGGGGTTCACACTTGACATCAGCAACAGTGTATTCAGTAAGTATTGCATAATGATCACTGACAAGGTAGTCTGAGATGACCTTAGCCTTGACATTACTGTCTACTAGGTTATACCCAATCACATAATCAAGTCTGCCCCCCATCAGATGTGTCACTTTGTCTGTGTCGTATACAGTGATATTATGATTATTGATGTAATTCACGAACACCCTCCCATTAGAGTTACACTGAACATCACCGAGGACAGTGTGACGAGAGTTAAAGTCACCCATACACAGCATAGCATTGTTACCTGATGGCTTTGGTAACACGTCCGCTCGCAGTTCATTACACCGAACATAGATGTTATACAGCGAAAATTGACTGTTTGCTGTCTTTACTGTAAATTGTTGATAGTGAATACTTTCATCATTGTGAGTTTTAATCCATTTACAGACCAGACCATTCTTTACATAAGTGAGCAGACCACTGGCTCCCATTCGGGTGTGCAAGTTTCTGTAGTATGCAGCTAACATCCCTCAGATCGGCTTCGGCCTGCCTACAACGAGGAGTTCCTTGTGCTGGCTCCTGTTTCTGTACCGGTTGGTTATTCTGCCAAGTCTTGTACCACTTATTGAATATATCTACTGCTCGTGCTCTGGAGTTTGAAGAACCTTGTCTAGGATTTCATCACACCACATGGCGCAGTTGAGTAGCTCCAACACGACAGTTGACAAGTTGCAAGAGCCGGCCTCGTCTGTTTTCCGGCCTCCTCTGTTTTCCGCCCAGACGATATACTCCACAGCGCCCCTGGATTTAAAGTGCTTTGTGACCTTGTGAAGTGCCCTAAGTGAAGTGCAGTGCCTTTCATGTCTCTTTGCTATGTTTCTGCAGCCCTACAGTTAGCAGAAACGCTTTCAGCCCAGTTTCCAAGACAGCACTTCCGGCATACATCCTCCATCTGCGCCGGCCCGCAGGCCACTGCCTGCGTCCCCCTTCGACTGAGCCAGCACCGCCAGCTCGACCGCGCGCGGAGGAATACAGGGACCAGCACCACCGCCGCCAGCCGCCAGCCGCCTCCTCTCACTTCACAAATATTACAGTCAGTACTCTTTTACTTGCCCGCCAGTTCCTGCACTTAGGCAAGTACATTGACGAAAACATAGCACTTCACCTTATTCTCCTTGTCTTTCCCATCGCAACCATACCAAACGCGAGATGTCTGACCACGACGATTTGCCGGGAAATTTAGATGAGGATTATGAGGTAGACGAAGCCTCACAGACCCCCCACCCCCCCTCACGCCTCACACGCCGGGCGCGCCAAATTCAAAGGATGGGAGCCAGGATATACGTCAGTTAATCCACTTCCTACAAGTTTCCCAAGAGAAGGAAGCCCAAAGACGTCAATTAGAGGAGGAAAAACGACGTCAAGAGGAATGGTCAAGACGTCAAGAGGAATTGTCAAGACAGTCAGAGGCATCAGCTTACCGCCTTCAACTTCAACAACAACACTAAGCTGATAACCACAAACTCCTGGGACTATTGGAATTGCTGGCAACGAGGACGACTTCACCAGCTGCCACAACCAATTCGCCAGCTTCAGCCTCTTCATCTATCCTTCAGACAACGCCTCCTCACACGTCACCTATCCCCCTTGGGTATACCTCAGTGCCTTCTCAACCACCTGCTCCAGTCTCAACTCTCGTCGACCTCTCCGTGCCTCCTCCACCGCCTGCCGTCTCGAGTACACCCCTGCACAGCAAGTCTTCAGTTCCCAGTCCCCCACCTCTTCAATCTGATGCAACATATCAAGTATACCGTCAATGGCGACGTCGTTTCGAAGACTTTGCTGTTATGTCTGACCTCAACCGAATGCCCCCTCATAAACAACTCATCCAATTAAGATCGTGCATTTCCCTCGATGTTCAACGCCTCCTAGAACACACGCTAGCCATCCCCCCTGACTCCCCCAGGTCAGTGACAGAGGTTTTAAACGCCTTGCAGAGTCATTTCCGTGGCCTCCGCAATGAAGCTTTGCGTCGTAGGGAACTGCTATCCTGCAAACAAGCTTCTGGGGAATCATTCTCAGACTTCTATGCACGACTTAAGGACCTAGCAGCCGAGGTGGACCTATGTACAGGTGATCCTGTAACCTGTGCTGAGATCCAGCTCAAGATGATCTTGCTGATGGGTGTACGTGACGAGGACCTGCTTCAGAAACTCCTCACCCTCGACGCCGCCTCTTCCCTCATCGACTTCGTCACCTGTTGCAGGTCGTATGAGGCCACAAGAGAGGCTGCCTCAGCTATACACTCATCGCCATCTCAAGTCCACGCCATCTCCACCTACAAGAGGAATCAACGCCAGATGCAGACGGCGTCCTCTCCACAGCCCCCGTCACAGTCACCAGTTTCTTCTCCCGAATCCTGCAGAAACTGTCAGCGCCAGCATGGTCCACGTAAGTGCTCTGCGGCTGATAGTACATGTCGAAACTGTGGGTTTCAAGGCCATTGGCCCCGCACAACTCGATGTTCTGCCAACAAGGTCTCATGCAACGCTTGCAACAAGCAAGGACACTTCGCCAAGTGTTGCAGGTCCACCAAGAAGCCTCCATCTCCAGGTCAAAACGTCTCTTTACAGCCCGACAGAACGTCCACACCACCGTCTCCCAAAAACAACAAAGGATGCCTCGAGTGACAGGTCCCCCAAGCCCGTCAATGTTCGTCTATCCTACGGTACCAACTCTTCCAACCTCCTGATGATACCTGACACGGGCGCGGACATCACGGTGATTGGACCAACTCACCTGGACGCCCTCAACATTCCCAGGAGTAGCCTGTCACCCACAGCCATGAACGACGTGCTCACAGCGGATGGGTCCCCGATGTCTCCACCTTTGGGTTGCTTCAAGGCAACACTACAGCTCGGTCCCAAGTCTTGCCTTGCCACAGTCCACGTCCATGAGGGCATCCAAACCCCTCTCTTGTCATGTGGCCATTGTCAGGACTTGGCCATCGTCTCATCCGAGTTCCCAAAGCCCATCCTCGCCGTGACACACCTCAACAGGTGTGCAGAGATACCTGTTTCAGCCATGACCACACCTGCTGCCGCCCGGGAGTTCTTTTTTCGTCAGTTCAGCGACGTCTTTGTCTCCAAGTCCGACCTCCAGAAGACGCCGCTCAAGAAGATGACAGGCCCCCCGATGAGAATCCACCTCAAGCCTGGCGCGACGCCTTTCGCCATCCACACACCCAGGCCTATCCCCTTTGCCATACGGGACAAGGTGAAGGCGGAGCTCGATTCTCTGGTGCAGCAGGGGATCATCAGACACGCCGGTGAGGAGCCCTCCGAGTGGTGCCACCCTATGGTCTTGGCACCCAAGCCTGTAGGTGTTCGCATTACAGTGGACCTCACCCATCTCAACTCGCAGGTCTCCCGTCCCGCCCATCCATCGCCTACGCCCATCCAAGCAGTCCGCAGCGTCACCCCGTCTGCAAAGTTCTTTACCACGGCGGATGCACTACATGGGTACTGGCAAGTCGACCTGGCGGAAGAAGATCGCCACCTCACTACATTCATCACGCCCCACGGCCGCTTCCAACACTGCCGCGGACCCATGGGCTTCGCAGCAACGGGGGATGCGTACTGCCTCCGTGGGGATATGGCTCTGCAGGGTGTCACCAACTGCGTGAAGGTCGTAGATGACATCCTGCTCTTCGACGATGATCTCCCGGCCCACTTGAACCGAGTTCATCTGATGCTCACAAGATGTCGTGCCCATGGTATCACCCTGAACAAAGATAAATTTGTGGTCGCCGCCTCCCAAGTTAACTATTGCTGCTACAACATCTCGCCAGAGGGGATCTCAGCTGATGAGGAGAAGGTCAAGGCCATCAGGGACTTCCCTACTCCAGCGAACCTGACCGACCTTCGCTCATTTATGGGCCTGGTAAATCAGCTGGCCGACTTCTCCCCTAAAATCGCCACATCAGCCCAACCTCTACGCCCCCTCATGAGCCCCAAGCGCTCTTTCCTCTGGACTCCTGACCACGACCTAGCGTTCAGGAATGTTAAGAAGGCGTTGCTGTCACCACCAGCCTTGGCACCCTTCGACCCGTCCTTACCAGTGGTCCTCCAGACCGACGCCTCCCGTCTATACGGCCTCGGATATGCCCTCCTTCAAGACCACGGCCAGGGTAGACTGCGCTTAGTTCAGTGTGGCTCCAGGTTTTTGACGGACACGGAGACCAGATACGCCACCATCGAACTAGAGATGCTGGCAGTCGCCTGGGCTATGGCCAAGTGCCGCCTTTACCTGTTCGGCCTTGGGCATTTCACCCTCATGACGGACCATCGCCCGCTCATACCCATCCTCAATCACTACACGTTGGACGCCATCGAAAATCCTCGCCTCCAACGTCTCAAAGAGAAGACCGCCCCTTACGTCTTTACAGCTGTGTGGCGCGCCGGGAAGCTTCTGTGCATACCAGACGCCCTCTCCCGAGCCCCTGTTAGTCGCCCCACACCCGAAGATGAAGTCGACTGTACCACGGCCGCGGCTCACGTTCGGTCTTTAGTGACACACACAGCCACTTCTCTTGCTGACAAGACGACGACGACGCCCTCCATCGAAGACGATAGGACTCTCCAGGAGCTTCGCATCGCCGCCGCTCAAGACCCGGCATACGTCCAACTCCTCGACTACGTCTCCGCTGGATTCCCCACCAACCGCTACGACATTCACGCCTCCGCCCTCCCCTTCTGGAAGCTAAGGGATAGCCTCTATGCGGACGGAGAGCTGGTGTTGTACGGCCCCAGGATCGTCGTTCCCGCTGCCCTCCGCCGGCGCACCTTATCCCGCCTCCATGACAGCCACCGCGGCGTTGAAGCCACCAGGCGCAGAGCCCGTCAGACCGTCTTCTGGCCTGGTATTGACGCCGATATTAAGAGCACGGTTGAGGCCTGTGAGCCTTGCCAGCAACTCCAGCCCAGCCAGCAACAAGAGCCGTACCTGTGCAATGACCTCCCAAAGCGGCCCTTTGAGTCCGTGTCCGCCGACTTCTTTAATGTGGCCGGAAAGTCTTTCCTGGTGGTCGCCGACAGGCTCTCTGGATGGCCCGTGGTAGTTCCCTGTGGTCGGGACACCACCTCTTCCAGGGTCATCCGGATGTTTTGTTGCTTCTTCCGGGAAGTCGGAGTGCCTCTCCGCCTCCGAACCGACGGTGGGCCCCCGTTCAATAGCCACGAGTTCAAGAGCTTCGCCGAACGCTGGGGCGTCCACCACATCGTCACCTCCCCTCATTACCCGCAGGCGAATGGCCACGCCGAGGCAGCGGTAAAGTCCGTAAAATACCTCATCCTCAAGACAGCACCGACGGGGAACCTGGACTGCGAGGAGTTCGACAGGGGCCTACTGGAACTCCGTAACACCCCTACCCCTGCCGGACGCTCTCCTGCCCAGGTGTTGTATGGCCGCCCCCTTCGTACTTGTGTGCCTGCCCACCCCCAGTCCTTCTTAGATGAATGGCAGATCAAGGCGGACGAGTGTGACCGCCGTGAGGCTGCCCGGATGGCCCAAGTGACAAGCCACTATGACGCCCACGCCCGCCCCCTTCCCAGGTTGGCCGTCGGCCAGCAAGTACGAATCCAGGACCCGACGTCACACCGCTGGGACAAGGTCGGGGTCGTCATGGGCCGTGGCGAGTCTCGTTCGTACCAAGTCCGCCTCCCCAGTGGTCGTGTGTGGTGGCGAAACAGACGCCATCTCCGCCCAGTGCCATCCTCTAGTGACGAACCTTCCTCCCCGTCCCCTGTGTCCCCTTGCCCAGACCAGGAACGAAGGTCGTCAGTTGATCCTCCCATTGTCCCTCGCCGCTCCCCCAGACTCATGGAAAAAGAGTCCGTAGCCGCTCGAGATTGCACTACGAGCGTAAAGGGGGAGGGAGGTGTATAGATATGTAAATACCAAGAGATGTGAACACGCCTGACGCCAAGACTCTGTTACCATTCACTGTACCATTTATTCACATGTCTGTATTACTACATATTATTATAGCATGTCTGATATCTATGCTTATGTCTAATGCCTATGTTCACTTACTATGTCCCGATATACTATGTCTGTACCGCGCTAGTCGAGTAATCAGAAGACCTCATTTATTGTCCTAGTAATGTCTAGCAACTCTCCTTGCCTAGCTAGCTAACATCCCTCAGATCGGCTTCGGCCTGCCTACGACGAGGAGTTCCTTGTGCTGGCTCCTGTTCCTGTACCGGTTGGTTATCCTGCCAAGTCTTGTACCACTTATTGAATATATCTACTGCTCGTGCTCTGGAGTTTGAAGAACCTTGTCTAGGATTTCATCACACCACAGGGCCCATCTGGGTAACCATATTTCCGTTCTTCTTCTCAGGAAGGCCAATTCATGTATATGTTTCTTTTACCAGTATGTTTTATAAGGAATAAATCAATTAAGTGAGTTTTGTAGAAAGACATCAGGATCGACACGAGGGAGTATTGCGTCGACACCGCGGGGAAATGGGGCGTAACACGTACGATCTAGCACATCTAAGGGAATGTATCATTATTGTAGGGACATTGATACTAATTAAGGAAGAGTAAAAACTGAGGGTCACTGAGGTGTGAAAAAGGAAGATGTAAGAGCATTATAATAGTGGGGGGGGGGAAATTACTCACAAGTGCTACAACCAACAGAATTAGGATGACCGTCGAGGGCGATTCGAGAGTGGGCGGTTTCCACCACAGAGGGTAGATGCGTAGTACTCGAGTTGCCCGGGGAGGGGGGGCGGGGGTTGGGGACTCGGCAAGTCTGATTTACGAGAAGTGACTAAGCAAATAGTAGTCGATATTAGAGTGAACGATACGATACGAAGTCTTTAGTTAAGAGGTGAAAGACGATTATTAGGGGTTGAAGGAAAAGTGGTGAAACTGAAATACAGTAGGAGTAGAAAGAATCTGGGCTCAACCAGATCGCTTCATCTTTCTTATTGGTGTTTTATCTTTGTTCTGCTCCCTTGGGTCGTCAGACCTTTGTATTAATATTGGTTTATTTATATAATGCTGCTTATTATTATTATTTTTATTATTGTTGGAGTTAGTGAGCCCGCCCAGGTCCTTGTGTAACTGGGAGGGTAGTCACATTTTCTTTTTTTGAGGTGTTAGTTAAGTGTTAGTTGTGTTAGTCTAAAGGTACACTGTATGGAGAGGCCTGCCAGGTTCTTAGTGGAGCTGGTTGGTCACTCTCATCTTTATTCCTCTAGTAATGTTTTATGTAGAAATGTGTATATTGAGGCAGGAGGTGGTTCAATTACTTCTTCCTGGCTGATATAGCTGGGAGGGTAATCACATTATTATTATTAATATTATTATTATATATATTTTATTTATTTTTTATATATATATATATATATATATATATATATATATATATATATATATATATATATATATATATATATATATATATATATATATTTTTTTTATGAGTTAGTGAGCCCGCCCAGGTCCTTGTGTAGCTGGGAGGGTAGTCACATTTTTTTTTTTTTTTTTTTTTTTTTTTTTTTTTTTTTTTTTTTTTTTTTTTTACTAAGATGTTAGTTCAATGTTAAATGTTAAATGTTAAATGTTAAATATTAGTTATGTTAGTCTAAAGGTACATTGTATGGAGAGGCCTACCAGGTTCTTGTGGAGCTGGTAGGTCACTCTCATCTTTTATTCTCTCTATTAATGTTTTATATGTATATTGGGGCAGGAGATGGTTCAATTACTTTCTTCCTGGCTGATTTAAACCAACTGTGTTCTTGGAATCCTTCGTTGTCTATATTATTTATCCAGTTTTGATATGTTTCTGTGTTAAGTTCAGTCACTTTTTTCCAAATATTTACAGCTTTGTTGTGTATATCTACATTGATTGCTAAGAGGTTTGCTCTCTTGTGTAGCTGTTCATTATTGATGTGGTCTGTATATTTTATGTTATATATAAATCTGAGGGCTATATTTTGTACTGTTTGTAACCTTTTAATGCACGTTTTACTAAGGGTGTTCAATGGGATGGGTGGGTAGTCCATAATTGATTTGACAAGGGCAATATAAATCTTTCTTTTGTTATTAATGCTAAGGTTCTTAAAGCGTATTATTTTTGATAATCTTATTCTTGCCTGTCGTTCTTTATCTTTTAAGTATGTTATATATCCTCTTTTTGTTAGTTTTAATCCAAGCATCCTGCCTTCAGTGTCGTATGGGTATAGTTCCTGGTCGACTATTACTGGACTTGTTTTAATCTTGGCTATTGGTATTATCTTGAATTTGTTCTTATTTGTCCTGATTTTCCATATTTTCTCAAAATCATTTATGTTTTTTATCGCTCTTACCGTGTAGAGTGCCATAAATTGAGTTGATTTTCCTGGGTATGATACTATTTGAGTAATATCATCAGCAAACATTACATATTCGCTAAAGGGGGTAGGTTGAGGTGTGTCTGAAGTATAAATTGTATATAGTGTTGGAGAAAGGCATCCTCCTTGAGGTACTCCACTCTCAAGATTAAACATAGTTCCCATAAAGTTTCCAATTTGAATTTGTGCTCTCCTATCATCTAAATAGTTACACAATATTCTTAGCAAGTATTCGTTAAGTCCCAGTTTTAACATTTTATATTTCAAGCCTAAATGCCAAACTTTATCAAAAGCCTTAGAAACATCCCTTAAAATTATATTGATCTGGTTACCCTTGCTTTTTTCTATTGCAATTATTTCCGTTATTGTAGCTATTGCAGTTAGGGTATTTCTATTGGGCATAAATCCATGTTGTCTGTTGTTAGTTTTCCCATGTTGTGTTAAAAAGGCTATAAGTCTTGAATTTAATATTTTTTTCAATAGTTTCCCGGTAATTTCTAATAAAGATATTGGCCTGTAGTTTAATATTTCCTTATTGTCCTTACCCTCCTTAGGAATAAATATCATTTTAGCATATTTTAGTTTATCTGGAAAGTAACCAGTTATTAAGCATGCGTTATAAATGTTTAATAGTGTATTTAAAATGTTTTCAGGTAGATTCATGATCATATTTCGTGTAATACCTGTGAGCCCAGGGGCTTTTTCCTTAAATTTCCTCAGACAGTGCATCATTTCTCCCATGGTTATTATTTGATTA